>NC_061820.1:15260026-15272526 GCF_019202785.1 Penaeus chinensis
GGTGACGCAAGGAGGTAAATTTCCTGGGAAGCCTTTGGTGTTGCCGACGAGTCTGATTTTGGTCATTTCGGGTACTTTCCATCAGGAGTATTATCAGTTTACGATTGTCGGAGAATTTAACAAATATATACCTCTGTGTTGAAAGAAGATAGACGAAATTCGTATGCATCGTGTAAATAATCGCAAGAGCAATCAACAACGTTATACTAAGCTAAAACACAGACCGATCTCTTTATTACGGAAATCCTCAATGGAAAACGTGCTACACTGCATGCGACTTGAAACTGCCTCTGAGCAATGGGAGATAACCAGAAACAACACCAGGAATGAGTCACCTCGTTGAGGATACGCCGTGGGAGTGACTTCGGAGTCAGCTTATTCACGTTTCTGAATCGGTGAAGTAAAATCATTAACGATGCAATCACGTTATTAAAAAGCTTTGTTTTGCTAATTCGTATAATGGATAGTCAGTTTGAATAGTACACATATTTACTATGTTTCGGAAGTTTCAGGATTAACAAAATCTATATCTTGATGGACAAATCGCTTCTTTCATGACAATTATTCCTAAAATGTACGCGCTTTAGTAAAGCCAGTATCTTGATTTTATTATAAAGAAATGTTTTGTGGAAATTCTTGGCGGGCTTTTCGAACAATGTATCCAGTTTCAAGCTAGCAAGTAAATTACAACTCATTAACTTCATATGACGATAACGGGATTAAGAACGATCGAATGCAGGAAAGTACGAATGAGAGTTAACAGTTTCTTCGTCAGAACTACGTAATTCTGACGAAGAAATAGCTATACATTAATATCCTCTTTTGTAACCAATGCGTGTTGTAGAAGGCTGCATCTCAATCTTTGGGGAAATTTAGGGGAAACGAATCTATAATGGGTAAGACAAGTCAAATGAGTGTGGATTTCCTAGCATACAGTTCGTTATTTACATAAGATTTTAGAGCTGTTTTCCCAGTTGTTATTCTAATATTGCAGATAATTGAGACCAATGTTGCTGATAAACATGTAGTGTTTGTAGTGATGTAAATCGTGGAATTAGTTCTCCATATTCCCTGCTCCCACCGAGAAAAAAAAATTATGGTGATGGTAATAATTATAATGATAGGTAGATGATTACATAGAGAAAATACTACGTAATTTAGAACGAAAAGTTTACGACAAAACCGTATCGCCTGCTTTCACCTTGCGTTCAACCAAACTAGATTTAACTGCTTTTATTATCATGATTGTTACTGTATCGGGCTTTAGCGATAAAGCTTGCACCACCGTGTATACTCTGCGCTACATGCATCACAAATACTGATAAATTATCATTACTATAATACTGGTGATGAATTTGAAAAATGCAAACAAAATAACATAGGTGACGATATTATTAAGAATAATGATAATAGATGATGATGATGATGATGATGATGATGATGATGATGATGATGATGATAATGAGGATTATGATGATAATAGTAATAATGGTACTGATAATGATAATGATAACTAGCAGGACCCGTGGACATTCCACGGAACAACAACAAAATACAATTAACAATAATAAGAAGTACTTTCTCCCTCTTTCACCCTCCTTATACCTTTCGCCTCCCCGCTCCCTTTTCCTCTCTCTCCCACCTTTCCCTTTCCCTCTCTGCCACCCCTCTCACTCAAAAAAAAAAAATTAAGTTCACTCTTCCCCTCCCACTTTAAGCCCTCCCCCCCCCCCCCCCACCCCACACACTTCCCTCTTCTTTCTCCTTAAACTCTTCCCCTCCTTCGCTCCCACAATCCTCTCCTTCCCTCTCCCATCTCACTATTTTCTCTAATTCCCCTCTCCCTTTCCCCCTTTTCCTCTTTACGCCAATTCCGTTTTCCTTTCCTCATCTCCCCTTTCTCATTAAACCCTCTTTCCCTCCCTTTCTTCTTCACCCTTTCATCTCCCTCTTCCTTTCTCCTTTTCCTCCAACCTTCCTTCTTATCCGCCTTCGGAAAGTTGTGTAAATGATAATTGACGGTCTAACGACTTCAGTGTAGTGTACTTGCCCCGAAGATGAATGATTATGATGATAATGGTGATGGTAGTAATAATGATAATAATGATAATGATAATAATAATAATGATAATGATAATATTAACTAATAATAATAATATGATAAGAATAATAACAGTAATAATAACAATAATAAAAAATAATGATAATAACAATAATAATAATGTTAACAAGAATGATTACACTAATAATATAAATATAATAACAATTATACTATCAATAATGATAACAATGATAATAATAATAATAACAATGATAATAATAATAATGATAATAATGATAATGATAACGACAATAATAATAATAATAATAATAATAATAATAATAATAATGATAACAGTAATAATAACAATAATAATAAAAAATAATTGTAATAATAATAATAGTAATAATAATGATAAAGATAATGATAACAATAACAATAACCATAATAATATCAGTAGTGATAATAATGATAATTATAATGATAATAATAACAATGAGGATAATAATAATGATGATGTTAATAATAACTATCATTATAATAGCAATGATAATAGTAATAACAACAATAATCAGAGAAATAACGATAATTTATGATAATGATGACAATAACAATGCTAATAAAAATAATAGTAGTAGTAATAATAATAATAATAATAATAATAATAATAATGATATAATAATAATGATAAATAATAATGATAACAATGATAATGATGATAATACTACACCATCAACAGTAATAATAGAAATAAGATGATGATGATAGTGATGAAGACCATGATAATAATAGTGAGGGTGATGATAATAATGATGACAATAACGAGAATAATAGTGAGGATGATAATGATAATGACACTGATAATGATAATAATGATAATGACACTGATAATGATAATAATGATAATAACAACAACAATAATGATAATATATAATGATAAATATATTTATGATAATAATGGTAATGATAATAACAATAACAAAGATAATACTATTAATGATTATAGCAATGATAACAGTACAACTATTACTATTACTACTACTACTGTTATTACTACTACGACTACTGCTCCTACTGTTACTAATGTTACTACTAATAATAGCAATACTGATAATAACATGAATAATGATCATGATGATAATAATAATAATAGTAATAATAATAATGACGACAACAACAGCAACAGTAATAGTAATAATAATAATAATGATAATAATAATAATGATGATGATAATAATGATAATAATAATAGTAATAATAATAATAATAATTATAGTAATAATGATAATAATGATGCTGATAAAAATAATAGTAAAAACAACAACAATAATAATAATAATGATAATAATAATAATAATAATAATAATAATAATAATAATAATTGTAGTAATAATAATAATTATAACGATAATAACAATACAACAATACCAAGAGACGCAACAAATCTAATCAGGTTAGCATAAACAGATAAACAACAACAGCACATCCTGCGGGCACCAACACCCTCGCCACGGACGGCCAGGGAGGAAGCCTTCCCAGGGTGACGTAGTTGAGTGGTCTGGGTATCGGCTCTCGTACTTACTTTGCTTTCATGTCACACAGTAGTTCTCAGTCCTACTTTCTCCCTCGTTGTCTATGTAAAGATATATGTGTATATATGTATATGTATGTGTGTGTGTGTGTGTGTGTGTGTGTGTGTGTGTGTGTGTGTGTGTGTGTGTGTGCGCGCATATGTATACATGTGTGTACACACACACACAAACACACACACACACACACATATATACACATATATCTTTATATATACAACGAGGGGGAACATACATACATAAATACATATATACATACAAACATACATACACACACACACACACACACACACACATATATATATATATATGTATATTACATATATAATATAAATACATATATATAGATATGTGTGTGTGTTCTTACCTAGTTGTTCTTACCTAGTTGTTTCAATACGGGGGAAGAGCTAAGCTTAGATGGTCCCGTCTGCTATATTTAAATTATCATTTAACTTTTTAAATTGATGCACATTTTTGGCATACGAAACGTTATCTGGAAGATTGTTTCGTGTTTCAATAGCTTTGTTTGGGAAACTGAACTTCTTGACATCTTTCTCGCCTCTTTTTACTTTCAACTTTTTGCTGTGTCCTTTCGTCTTCCTTGTGTTTATAATTATAAAGTCATCTTTGTCTAACTTCACCCTTTCAGTAATATAGTTGAACAACATGGAAATGTCACCTATTATTATTTTTACTTCCAAAGTAGTAAGACCTATTTTCTGTAGTCTTTCTTCGTAGCTCATATCTCTTAGAGTTGGTGCCCATCTTGTGGCTGTTCTTTGAACTCTTTCTAGTTTATCTACATCCTTTTTTAAGTGTGGACTCCATACCACTGCACCATATTCTAGACTAGGTCTTATGATGGCTGTAATGACCTTTACCATGTCTTCGTCCACATACACGAATGTCCTCTTTATGTTGACAATCAGTCCTAGTCATTTAAATGATCGTTTCGGCTAAGATTACTGTTTGTGATTATTTCAAGGTCTTTTTCTTTATCTGCTAGGTTTGATACTACGTCTCCTAACTTGTATTGGTACAATTGACGATTTTTACTTTCTCCGAACCTAACTACATGGCATTTGTTGGTGTTAAATTACATGTACAGTTCCAAATGAATAGGTTCCCTATGTCACCTTGAAGGCATTGGCATGAGACAATTTGGCAATTTCGCGTCGTCTGCAAGCATATTCAGATAACTGATTATGTTTGACCCTAAATCATGAGTGTGTGTGTGTGTGTGTGTGTGTGTGTGTGTGTGTGTGTGTGTGTGTGTGTGTGTGTGTGTGTGTGTGTGTGTGTGTGTGTGAACACACACACACACACACACACATATATATATGTATAAATGTAGGCATGCACACACACACACACATATATATGTGTGTGTATGTGTGTGTGTGTGTGTGTAAATGGATATATGCATATACATACATATATATATGTGGATATATATACAAATATGCATATGTACATTTACATATACACACACACATATATATACATACACATATATGCTTACATACATACATACATACATATATATATACATATATATATATGCATGTACATATTTATATAAACAAATATATATATATATATATATATATATATATGCATGTACATATTTATATAAACAAATATATATATATATGTATATATGCGTATATATGTATGTATATATATACATATATACACATACTTATATATATATATATATATATATATGTATATATATGCATATATATATGTATTATATATGTATTTATGTATATATATATTTATATGGATACACACTCACACACACACACACACACACACACACACACACATATATATGTATGTATGTATGTATGTATGTATGTATGTATGTATGTATGTATGTATGTATGTATGTATGTATGTATGTATGTATGTATGTATGTATGTATGTAGGCTTATCTCTACTTGTGTCGGACATCAACTGCATAGTTATTTAGAAACTTCTGGATAATCATCTCATTCCTATCACTGAATTTCATGTCGCCTCGGTTGTTGCGTAATCGTACACGATACTCGTTTCACTAGTATCTTCAAGGTAGGGATAAATCGAGAATTCATTGAGATCTTTAACTAAGATATGATTACATGCATCTTGATACAATATTCGATGAAAAATTCTCCAGGAAAGTACCGAATTAACAGCGAACTAAAGTCTGGAGCTAGCGCGTGAGCCTCAGCGCGAGTTGAAGCCTCACTGCGCATGCACCGACCAGCTGATCCTTCATTCTGCAGTCAGCTGTTGTAGAGAAAGCATTTTTCGCCGTGGCTCCTATACGTAGTTATGAGTTTTAGACTCTTTTCCGAGTTATCGACGTTAGAACACCTCAATCTGAAAGAAGAGACCGCGATAATGCCTGCCCTGTGTGATGAAAATAGGTAAGTTTAGGAAAATCTTGGGGGGGCGTTTCACTTTTTTTTTTTATCTCTGGTTTTCCCATCGACGGTCGGCCATCTTGGGAGGAAGGATCAGCTGGGAGGAAGACCATTTGTTTATGAAGCAGAAATCCTTGGATAATTCCTCCTAATGGAACTGGGGTGAGATGCTCGGTTGCGTGAATGCTGAGGGTGAAGTGTATGAGCGCTATTTCATTTCCTAAGATGAATAGATCTCCTTTTCGGGAGTTTTTATCTCATGGAACGTGGCGTTTTGGGGGCATTTTATATTTTGGGTCCTTTCCCGGCGGAGTTTTATCTCGTTGATTTGTGTTAGGACAGAAATCGCCCCTGTTGTTTTAAGTTTCGGCCATTTTACGTTTTCCACTTTATCTTGAAGCAGAAAGCCAGTGATTAAAGCCAGGGATTCAGTCTGTCTTTCAGGCGTATTTATAGGTCTTCATTAATACCACAATGGTAAAAGAATACGCATTTGTCCGAATTGCTGCTAAGGTAGACAGGCACTTAATGGAAGAGTCTTGAAAGAAATGCTCGTATAGTAGGGAATTTCGACCTTGAAAAAACTGCAACTCGGACAAATCTGTTAATGCTACTCGAGCGGGTATTCCGTGAGGGAGAATTCAGTTGTGAAAAGTATCATGTTTAGTTCAAGTTAATTTAAGTTCAGTTTTTCTTAAGAGTAATTAAAGTTGATGAGGCTGTGATTATTCTCAACAGATTTTGGTAGCATATCTAAGTTAAATGACAGTTGAAGAAGCTCTTGAGTAACCACTCAGATTGATTAAGTTCCAAGTGAAGTCTGCATATTAGTTTGATTCTAGTACAAGCTTTGGTATTAGCAGTGTTGTAGTCCATAAGCTGTATTTCTGATGCTTGGATTATCAAAGCGCTTTTGAAAATTATTCACAATTGAACCACATGAATGCTGCTGTGGTGCCCATGCTTCGTGTTCTGGCAAAGACCACCAAATTTCCCTGCACATTGGCAAGAAAGCATAGACTGGGATCTTTTTTAATGGCAAGCTCTATTTCGCCAAAGAATTAGAGCTCTGTCTTGATGCAGCATAAAGTTGGAGGCTTACATTTGCTAGAGGAGCAGGAAGGAAGCATCACTGGACTTACTGCATGAGCATAGGATTATCGACTTGGATATGTAATAGGCCTTACTTTAGTTTGAGTACATTGTTTTGGTTAATTTTGACATTGTGGATGCACTAAGCAAGGGCAAATTGAAGGTGATATTCTTGTAGAGGACATAAAGTTGCAGCCATCTTCACAAGAAATAATCTGCTAATACAAATGGTAATGTCACAAATAAAGGAAAAAGGTCGGGGAAAGCACCGCTCACATCCTAATTGCACTCCTGATTTTCAGCTCTATCTAGCTGGGCATACTGAGGCCAAGACAATGTTTGTCAGGTGGGTGTTGGGGGAAAGAGCCAAAGTTATGTTAGGTTATGCCCAGTGAAGGCAATTAAGATTATTGATTCAATTTTCTGATGTAGGTTGGGTGCTTAGTCTCTGACGAGTACATATGTATTGTAAAGAATTGCACTTCAATGCAATGTTTTGTTTTTATTATTATAGCCACTACTCTTTGCCTTCATTTTTGAGGATAGGCAAAACTATATGTCGTACTCCTTGTCTATAGGTAACTGCAAACATTATATCTGAAGCATGAAGAAGCAGGAAAGAAGGGGTGTAGTTATATCAGTCAGTGAGGGATAAGTTCAAAAAGGTTAGAGGTTCATTTATCATACCTTTGCAAGACTGTATTAGAAGGACCTTATGATAGAATGCGAATTTCAATTTTAGGTGATTACAAACTAGAAAAGGTTAATATAAATAGTACATGGGAAGAATGGCAGATTAGTGAACTCCAGGCTATTTTCTTTTGTAACACACTTGTCAAAATTGAAGATAGGAAATTTATTGCATTTTAAACTAGATGAAATAAAAGATTAAAGTATGTTTCCTAACCATTAACATGACCATATTATACTATTTGTAGAACTACTTTCGTATTTATCATCATATGTGGAGCACTGAAGGTATGCAGGCCATAGTGATTGCTTGACAGCATCAATCACCGACCTTTTAGGACTTGTATATGTCACAGAAGTAAAAATGCGTTTGAATTTTTGTTTTTTTTTTCTTTAATCTGTCAAATCCTTGCGCTAATCAGTTGTGCATATCATACTTGCCATTTTATGAGGAGAATAAATGGTAAATTGGGAGATATAAATTCCATTTAATTCAACGAAGATCTTGAAAACTATGGAACTTTCATTCATACCCATTCTATGTTTGTTACAATGAATCTTAGAACTCTCCAGTTTTGAAAATGGAAATTGAAGATTTATTGATCATAAGATATATTTGTAGCAAAAGTCATTGGTACATCTTAACCCATTAATACAAGGTAGCTGCCCACTGTAGTATTGATTCTTCAATATTGTTCAAATATTATTGGCTTTACAAGCAATTAACTACATAGCAGTCAATTGCAAGGGCTGTTTGGCCTCGCCCTCGTACACCATTCCTTGAGTTTTCAGACAAAAAGTTTTTACTTCTCTAAATTATCATTATTTTTGTTAACATTATCATCATTATTAATGGTAGTAATAGAAAAGAGAAAAATCTGAAATTTTAAGGAATGGGGTAAACAGGTGAGATCAGGTAGGCTTATTATTTGACTCCTAGGTGACTAAATTCTTCTGGTGCCATTTATATGTAAACATAATTAATATAATACAATCACAGAGGAAACTGGAGACCATTATGGTTCCTACTGTCCAGTAAGAAAGGCCCTACATAATCTCAAGAATAGTTATCACTCTTATACAAAGGCCCTTTTATGATGTGCTGTATGAAGAATGTACAATGTAGAGACTGATTACTTGATTTGACAGAACTCCGCCACATGTACCCACATAGAACATACAGCTTTAATAGCTCTCAGGCAAGAATAACATTTATAATCTAAAAATGTATTTGGTTGGACTTCCAAGAGGTGCTGAAGACCTTATAATGATGCATACTCTTTATATTAAGACTGTTTTTTGTTAAATTATTATACTTAGTTGATATAGATGAACAGGCCGTAATTGCTGTCCTACTGAAAATTCTTTTTATTTTCCTTGAATGCTGCATTACACTTTGGCAAATGTATATCATAAACACCAATAGCTGCAAGAGAAAGAAACAAACTAATCTTCCTTGACTTGGCAGTGATTAGAAGTGTAACCAGCACAAACCAGATCTGGCCACTTTTGTAGCAGTAGTCAAGGAAGCTCTTTTGCGTCAGTTGAGGAGTTGACGTTATGCAAGAGGAATTTATGACTGTATCTATTATTAAATATAATTATAACACCATGAATCAGCAAATATTGGCACCGTTAAGTATTATTGATATTTTGTTGATTCATTTATGAATGTTTTTGACATATATTTGCGTATTTATTATTATTGCTTTATTTTAAACAGATTTATAATGCAAAAGAAAGCTCTCCAAACAGAATGGTCACCTATATCTTCTCTTGTTTGTTTAACTTGTTATGGTACACACTTT
Organism: Penaeus chinensis; assembly: GCF_019202785.1. Taxonomy (NCBI): domain Eukaryota; kingdom Metazoa; phylum Arthropoda; class Malacostraca; order Decapoda; family Penaeidae; genus Penaeus; species Penaeus chinensis. The sequence continues at coordinate 15,269,662 of NC_061820.1, forward strand.
CACAACAAACCATAGACTCTGCCAAGAACAACAACTGCCAACAATTTGAATGGGAATAGATGTTTAGAGAAGCATACCATGAGAAGGAATTGGGATTATTCTATTTTTTAATAGATTATTGTGGCAGGGGGGGGGGGGGGGGGGCGGCTGGGAAAATCCAGGTTGATGCCAAAGGGAAATGGCTGTTTGCAAGGAAATCAAGCAAATTCCATACAAGTTTGTAGGTCACAAGAAATATTGACGTTTAGGGGGTTGTACCTAAAACTACCATTGAAAAACTATTTGTATGGCATTAGGAAAGTCTTTCCAGTGTTTTAAATCTTGAGACCCTCAACTTTCATTTCTTCAACCTGCAGATCCCACTGGCCATACATAGAAAGGTAAGATAATTTTATATCATCTTCCGTTCATGGTAACAGTTTTTTCACCATATCTCAATGGAAATGGCAGTCTATTTCAAACTTATCATAGATACTGTTAACGTTTGAAGTGTTTGGCAATGCAGTAAAATATATTGGAAGGAAGGGTGTGATGTGATAATTACCCCAGTTTAGAATTGGCCTAGATTGTATTTGATTTTAATTCAAAGGACGGTAGACCGATATTGCCTTTTCTTGAAATAGACTCGTACTCTGCATGACTGTTTTACCTTTGTAGTCTGGTTAAGTTGGGACTGGTGATGGTTTTTAAAATTGAAGGTGGAAGGACACTAGAGAGGCGTAGTGTTGGCTAGCCTTGGTAGTTGTAAATACATATCTTTAAGACCAAAGCTCTTGCCTCCAAAAACCGATGTATCCTGAAACTGCTTTTGTTACTCAGTATCTTGAAGGTAGTGTAGCACATTATCGAATTGTTAAACGTGCTCGGCTGTCAGTCTAGCGGACTCGAGATTAAATCCCGCAGTGACGGTAGATAATCTTGGCTATTCCTTGCAGACAGGGGATGGTTTAAGAGTACAACAAAGCAAATAAACTGATGGTACGAGAACCTTGACCCTAAATCTTAAATTTTAGTTTTTTAAATTGAGTGCGAGAATTGAGCCAACAGGCAGGAACGTGAGATGTGATAACTCTTGTCATGAGGATGTTTACTTCCTTCTCGTAGATGATCTTTATAATTCTGCAGCAAAGCGGTTATTCCTCCCACGCATAGTTATAGAACTCGTGTAGGTTGTTTACGTAAAGAATTATGAATTTGATTATCTCCGCTCCCATCATTTTGATCCATCTATCCGCCATTTCCTTCATTTTTCCTCCCGATTTCCCTTCCCTTGTCACCTTTTCATCGGCCGTCGTGGGAGTGGATACACATCTTGAGGGACATTGTGTCGCTGCACTAAAGGTGTTGCATCCTCCCCAAAAGAAGCGGCTAATAGGATTGTTGTGTGGGCTCCTCGGAATGGCGGTGTCGGTGCTTTTTTCCCTCCGTAACGATATCGTGTACTGCCCTTAATGCCCGAGAGCAAGGCCGTGTTCCCATAGTCTTCTTGCTGTACTAGTGTATATATAATTGATTTTTTATGAAGATTTTGTTTCTTTTTCAGTTTTCCATTTTTACATATCTCGAATATCTCGTGTAAGTTAAGAGTATTAACCCACGTCCTTGAGTGGGAGCTCGGGAAGTCCATCAGCTCAACCCAGGGTCTGTGCCGGGCCTCGCTGCGTCCCATCTCGTCCCTTTAAATGCCTTGGCAAACTGCTGAGGGAAGGTGTCTGGCCACACCCTCGGGCCGCGTAGTTTTCTCCGTGTAGCCGTCGCGCCATAGTCTTTAAGATGTCTTTGTAATTGTTTGCTCTCGGCTCGGCTCCGCGGACTTGCTTTCGGGTGAGCGCGTCATGAGGCGTTTTTTTTTTTTTTTTCTTTTCATTTCTTTTCTTTGTCTCGAGGCGGCGAGTGTGTTCGGAGCGAGTGAGATGCAACGATTGTGTGTGTGTGTGTGTGTGTGTGTGTGTGTGTGTGTGTGTGTGTGTGTGTGTGTGTGTGTGTGTGTGTGTGTGTGTGTGTGTGTGTGTGTGCGCGCGCGCGTGCGAGCGAAGAGCAAGGGTTAGGGCAGCGGGAGTGTCATGTAGACCCTGCGATGTGCAGTTTTGTTTTAATTTCGTTTCATCTGGACGAGTCTCGAATTGCAGGAATGAGAATGTTCGTGGTGGAATGGATGAACCAGTGACGTGGACGTTGCCGAAGTAGGCATAAACGTCCACATAAATAGCCACTTCGGAGCTCGTAAAGGTCATTGACCAAGGTCTGCTTGAGATACGGTTTCGGGTTGTACAGTACTTGATTTCTCCTAAATAACCTGCTGTGGGTCGATGGCAGATGTTCGGGGAGGCGCATTTCAAGCGTCCCGTTTCTGGAGGAAGGTTTTGCTTGGGTTGGGGTGAAGGGATACGCGGATGTTGTCATCCCCGCTACCCGCACAGATACTGTTATCATTTACCCGCATGGGCCACTATCTCTGCCCGATTATCGGTTTCCGTCTGTGGCTGTGTACAAGGGGAGGTGGCTGTGGCGGCGGCGAACAATCGAGGGGCGTGAGTGGTGAATTCGAGCTCAGGTCGGCGTGGCACACCGCGAGTGATGCCATGTGGCGATCATCATGACCGTTGCATGACCAGTACATTGCTCAGTTGAGCTGCGCCATGCGTCCTACTTAGAGCGGGACACGCGATAAGAACTGTTGCGGGACCCAGATATGGGTACAATCGAGAGAGAAATGAGGGTTGTGTACGAGCCTGGTTGAAGCCATGATAAGGAGCGAGGTGTAGTCGCTCGAGAGGATTGTTTGGGAAGCGCTATCGCTTCTCGGGGCCAAGAAGTTCCTCTGGGGCTCGGGGCGGTGTGGTGCTTTTCCACCGGGAGAAAGTT
>NC_061820.1:15287526-15295026 GCF_019202785.1 Penaeus chinensis
ACCGTTGCAAAGTTAACTGTGAGCACAGCACCCATCGCCGTTTGGCGAGTTACGTCACTCAGTCGAATCAGACGATAGCTATTTTAGAGCCGGAGGAGGAGGGAGAGGGATAGGGGTAAAGGGCTCACGTAAGACGCTGTTTAATGGGAATAAATATCATGCGAGCGGCATTGGCGTTCTGCATAGGCCAAGGGAGGGACAAGGTCCAGCGAAATGACAAGTGTTGCATGTTGGGCAATTTGTTGCTAAGCACAAATATAGCCAGCTGAAAGTGGAGGGCTGGGACAGTTGGAAGGGGGCTTGCTAGAGTTGATTATAGTATCAAAGACTTGTCATAAATTTGGCATATCATTTGTTATATCATAACCTCCATTACCGCTGTCGGACTTATCGAATTGAAACTTCATAACGAGACAGGCAGGGGGAGAGTGGAAGAGTGTATACGTGTGTTCATGTTCTTGTTCTTGTTTTTGTTCTTGTGTTAGAGAGAGGAAAGAATGGAGCTTGGCCGATTGGCAGTGGGACTCTGCCAAGGATTAGAGCTCGTGTTGGCGTGGACGCAGGTGGCGCGAGGACCGATCCAGCGAGCCCGAGCGATCACTAAAAGCGTGGCCGTTGTCGTGTGAGGCCGCGCCTCTTGCGTGTGTCAGTCTTCCCGCCGTATCTGCAGTTGGAAGTGTTGCCTTGCCTTATGGCACCAAGAAGGTAGTTTTGCGCCTCGCCGCCGCGGCCGCTCGTGGGCCCGAGAGAAACCTTTTGCGTCCCCGCCATAGATGGGCTTAAACTTGAAGCCAAATAAATGAGCGGCATTATATGAGTGAAAATAGACATTTTTTTAATTATCTGGACAAAAACTGGACTCCGGTTCGGTGCGAGATGTGCGTGGCAGTATCTTGATAGAGGCCGCTGTCACAGCTCGGCGGTGAGAGGTCACGCAAGAAGTCGTTTTTTTCACATTTGTATAACTGTTCTCTGCAGTGTAGAAGCTGACTTTGCTGTGGCATTTTATATCACATAGAACTGTTTTTATGGAGCCAAGAGAACGTAGTCTGCCCGTTATCGAAATTTAGGAAGTGATAAGGGATGTGTATTGCGGAAGTGATAGACCTGCGAGTGCAGCCCCGTAGTCAGGATGCGTTGTGGGAAAAGTGATGGAACAGAGGTTGAAACGATTGTTTAATGAATAATAGATAGTATCCCTCTCCCTTTCCCTCCCTCTCCCTTTCCCTCCCCCTCCCTTTCCCTCCCCCTCCCTTTCCCTCCCCCTCCTCTCCCTCCCCTCCCTCCCTCCCTCCCTCCCTCTCCCCCTGTCCCCCCTCCCCCCTGTCCCCCCTCTCCCCCTGTCCCCCTCTCCCCCTGTCCCCCTGTCCCCCTGTCCCCCTCTCCCCCTGTTCCCCTCTCCCCCTGTCCCCCTCTCCCCCTGTTCCCCTCTCCCCCTGTCCCCCTCTCCCCCTGTCCCCCTCTCCCCCTGTCCCCCTCTCCCCCTGTCCCCCTCTCCCCCTGTCCCCCTCTCCCCCTGTCCCCCTCTCCCCCTGTCCCCCTGTCCCCCTCTCCCCCTGTCCCCCTGTCCCCCTGTCCCCCTGTCCCCCTGTCCCCCTCTCCTCTCCTCTCCTCTCTCTCCTCTCCTCTCTCTCCTCTCCTCTCTCTCCTCTCTCTCTCCTCTCCTCTCTCTCTCCTCTCTCTCTCCTCTCTCTCTCCTCTCTCTCTCCTCTCTCTCTCCTCTCTCTCTCCTCTCTCTCTCCTCTCTCTCTCCTCTCCTCTCTCTCTCCTCTCTCTCTCCTCTCTCTCTCTCTCCTCTCTCTCTCCTCTCTCTCTCTCTCCTCTCTCTCTCCTCTCTCTCTCTCCTCTCTCTCTCTCTCCTCTCTCTCTCTCCTCTCTCTCTCTCCTCTCTCTCTCTCCTCTCTCTCTCTCCTCTCTCTCTCTCCTCTCTCTCTCCTCTCTCTCTCTCCTCTCTCTCTCTCTCCTCTCTCTCTCCTCTCTCTCTCCTCTCTCTCTCTCTCTCTCTCTCTCTCTCCTCTCTCTCTCTCTCTCTCTCTCTCTCTCTCTCTCTCCTCTCTCTCTCCTCTCTCTCTCCTCTCTCTCTCCTCTCTCTCTCTCTCTCTCTCTCTCTCTCTCTCCTCTCTCTCTCTCTCCTCTCTCTCTCTCTCCTCTCTCTCTCCTCTCTCTCTCTCCTCTCTCTCTCCTCTCTCTCTCTCTCTAGTTAAGTAAATAAATAGATAAATAGATTTTGAGACCTACTGATAAACACAAAGAAGTCGGTAAGTAGGCCTAGGTAGGTAGGTTTGTTGGCAGATGACTGATTTTATTTAGATAGATAATTAATATTAGACATAAAAAATGGCAAGTAGCTACGTATCAAGAACCGCAGACAACCAGAAAAGAGTTAAGTTGTTTCAGAATTTAAAATCTACAAACAGATTAATTGTGAAGCTGAATGTGTCAACTATTTCTCTTGCAGTCGGGACAAAGTAAACGCCCATAGAAAATGTGATTTTTTGATGATCAAGATTTAGAAGGGAGACTAATGTGAAGTTCATACAGACATGCTTTATTGAACTGGTTACAAGTGAACTAGCAAAGATCGTGTTGGTACAAGACTGTGATGTAACGCCAAGCCAAGCCAAGACACTTGCCTTAAAAATAGTGCAGTACAAATTCCCAATGCTGTGATAGTTCATCGTTCAAGTTTAAAACTAGTACAGAGACGCTGATCCACAAGAAGAAAAACAGTACAATTTTCGACGTGATAGAAACTAGATAAGATTTAAACCCACTGCGTTGATTGTTTTGCTGAGCGCTACAAAGTAAACGCCAGGAAGAAGGACTGTCTGCGGCGAGACTTCGGTTCTCTAGATAGACTGTGGACTAGATTGCGCGAGCCTCCAGTTCCGCTTTGAGTTCCACGTCAGAGGGACACATCGCCATGCTCTGTGATTACAAGATGGTTTTCCTTGAGGTCTTCACTACCCCGAAGGGCAGGTGAGGTCGCTGATGCTGATGAGTGAGAGATGTAATTACTGTAACCTGTTTATGAAAGCGTTCTTACTTCCCCGCTCAATACAGATCAAGGAATTACATTTTAAACCACATTTCTCTGAAAGATTAAGATGTTCGGATAAATCGCATTCTTAAGTTACGTTCCCTTCCTGTGCCCCGCGCACGGAAAATGAAAAAACCGAAATGCCGCTCGTTGTCGCTCCCGATCCCCACGGCGCTGAACCGGCGCGTGGCCGAGCGCTGGGGGAGGGGCGGGGGCCAGCGGGATGCTCTGGGTGCGGCGGGGATTCTTGCTCCGTTTTTGTGTTGAAATGGTTGAAATGCATGTGTTGTGTTTTTTCCATTTTTGAGTATAGCATACCATTTCTAAGGAAGTCCACATAATCTCTTATACTTTGCTGTAACTTGTGGTGAGGTCATTTTCTACTTTTTTATGGATTATGATGAATCTACTGTGAATTTAGTAATGTCTAGTATTTTATGACAACGAAAAACAGGTATCACTAAGTATATTACAATACCCAGTGTTTGTGAAAATTATTTTGAAATATGGTACCATATATATAATAGATGAGTGTATTGTATAGTAGTGTTTCCAGAGGTCTGTGAAATCGCTGAAGAAAATAGTAGTTTAGTTAATCTGTTCAGTTCACCCACTAACATTTAATTTGCTGTCCCACTTGTACCATGTATTCAAGTTAATTTGGACTAATACCATAATTAGACCATTTTCCTTTTCTGGTTTCTCAAATTATGCATTCACATTGAATACATTCTTATTCATGGGTGTTGGGCATTTTTTCTTTGGCATTTTCAATGACTTGGGGCCCTTGGCAGTATACTCGTTAGGTTAAACCTTTGTTGTACTATAGTTATACGGCTTGCTGGGAAAGTGTGTTAAAATCACCATGACTTGTTTAGTGATCTCCCAGTGCCACTGGGAAATACCCAAGCACTGCATAAGAGTCTTCAGAAGTTATATAAAGTATGTACAATATCTGTTACAAAATACTGCTGTTGGTTATGCAGGAGAAAATCAGTGTGTAATATATACATTTTTCAGATATTTATGACTCCAGTTGAAAAGATATGAAAAAGAAAAAGAAAAGAAAAAAAAATCATATGATTGCAGTGATGAGGATTAAATATTTGGAAAGATTGCCATAATAGTAGAGTTAATAATTATGGTAATAAAAGTGATCAGTTTTTTTTTTTATTTGAGTTTAATAATGGTATAACTATATTTTAATCTGTAGTATAAAGTGTAATAGCCTTTTCAAGAGGTGCAGAAGCAATTGATTACAATATATTTTGCTTTTCCATCTTCCTGTTTATTCATCTGTTGTTCATTAAATCAGAATCTCAGAAATTATCTTTTTCTTTCAGTACGGAGTGTAGTAGTATGATGGGAGGCATGCGCCACTTCTCAGTCCACCTGGGTGCAGGGCCGCGGTGGTGGGTTTGATGCCCCCCATGCCGCCTACATGTCTACTAGTGCAGAGGGCAGCGGCGTGGGGAAACCATCAGAGCCCCCTGTGGCCGGCACGCGGTCCAAACCTGTGTCGGTAAGGAAGCTTCTCTTTGTGATGTCACAAATGATGCAAACCTTTGAAAGTGGTGGCTCATTTTGAATTGGTCAGTGCTGCCATATCCATTTTGTATATTTTGTTTTGGAGAGAGTTGTGTGTGTTGCTTTGACATACAACCTTATGTGGGCTCTCTATAAAAAGTCTTGGAAATGTGTTGATTTGCAATATGATTTAGATTATGGTAAATATACATTGGAATTATTGACTTTCAGGGTACTGAAGTAGTGTCTGCAGCTCAGAGTGGGTGTGCCCATCTGAGCTTTGAATTCCAACTGGCGGAGCAGACAACGGTTGTGTGGGAAACTGTTGTAGTTGGCCGTCGCCTCTACTTGTCAATTGTGCACTTACCAGAGGGCAGCAAGGAGGCGTTTGTGTCACTGCTGGAGTATGCTGAGGAAGTCCTTGGCTGCTCTCATGTGCTAATCTGCTTCAAGAAGGATCGCAGTGATCGAGGTTAGTGATTATCTTGAAGATTGTCAGTGTTAAGTTTTATTTTAAATATTAGGATGAGATGTTAACAAATTGATGTAAACAAGATTGCAAATAGTATTTTTGACTCTTTCCTTTAATATTGTTTGTACTAAAGATACATTTTATAATAAAATTGTTGTTTTAAATATGATTTGTTTTTCTAGTTCTCTTTAATTGTGTTTATGATTTAATAATTACTGAATTGTAGGGTAGTTGTCACATGTATTATTTAGATACTGAAGTCAAACTTGGTTTCCAGCTATGCTCATCCGCACCTTCATGTTCCTCGGATTTGAGGCCATTCCACCTGGCCATCCGATGGCACCCGCCAACAGTGATCACTTCTACATGCTCTATGAGATCGAGTAGTATTGTCACAGGTCAATGTTTCTGTATTGTGGTTGGGTTTTGATAGATTGCAGATTGTTCTCTCCCCTATTTATGAATGAATAGTATCTGCAAGTTTTGTATTTCACAGGTTTTGATTTTCAGACATGTCAGAAGTGATGATTGAATTAGAGGGAAGAACAGTTTGCAGTCTTTTTAACCTAAGAATTGTCTGGTTTCCCCAAGCTGAGTCTTGTTGTTGTGGAGTGGGTTGGAAATTGCTTCGTGGCAGGTAGAGGGCAGAGAGTAAGTGCCTTACTGCTGCACCACTTACGAGTAACTTACAGAATTGCTGTATTGACGTACGGCGTCCTGTTACTTCACCATAAAGACTGGAGCAACATGTAACTTGTATTGGGCAGATATTCTATAGTTTGAACATATATATATTTTCTTTCTTTGAGTGATTTTATATAATAAGGAAACTGTGGACCAAAGATGTTCTCTCCTGTGCTTGTGTTTGAGGTTTCATTTGTAATTTCATTCGGCATATTCTTATGATGTGCAAAAAGTGTGCCCTAAATAGTAGTTCAATAAGGCTTATTTTAGCATTCCTAAATTTGATAAAGAAAATGAGCATTATTGATCCACGGCTTGACTTTGCTGATGGCATCAGTGATCAAAATGGCATCCTACAATCTGATCCTGTACCAAGCTCTTTCCAACAAACTCCACCATAACCTCTGCTGTTTGCTACTAGTAGGACATGTATAAATATAAATCTCAAAAACAAAACAAAAAAAATCCTAAAAAAAAAAGTGGAAAACAATAAAATGTAAAAAAAAAGATGACAAAAAAGAAAAAAAACAAAGTTGATCTTCATTCCATGTATGTTTTTTGAATCTTTGTAGATTCCCAGTATGTTATTCTTTCATTTTATCACATGTGATTCTACCATTTTATTCAGATATGTAGATGTGCAGTTTACAGTGGCACTTGTAGTTCTTCACGAGTCACCATTATGATTTTGTATTATAAGATTTCCTTTCATTGTACTGGGAGAAACAATCAGTGATTTCTTTTGTTCATATATTCAATAAATCACACAATAACTGTAATTTTTTTTTCTCCTGTTGAAGCAACTTATAATTGGAGAGGATCTATGGAAAAAAAAAGAAAACCTTGTTTGTTTGAATTCTCATTGAAAATACTTCAGTTACACAAAAAGCAATTGTTTCTTGGAAAAGATTTGCTCATTTTTTTGTTTGTTTTTATGTATCATCTGTTCGATGATGCTGTAGTGACAGATGTGGCCTTCGTCAACAAATAGATAACAGGAAAGTTTTAATGTACAAAGCATGTGCATAAAATTAAAACATCACCACCAGTATTTCCGACTTACATTTTTCCTCCATCACATATTTAGTTGATACTTTTAGTTAGTTATCTATTTTGTATCATATGACAATTCGCAAAAGTTCTTTTACTGGAAAGTAAAATATTGTTAGGAACATAGTGCATTGTTGGTAGTAACTATTTTCTTGTATGGAAGATGTGGTTTAACAAGATTTTCACTTGTAATAATGCATATGCATTTTCATAAATGACAAAGTGTGTAAGAGAAGTTGTACTTGAATTACTAAGGAGTAGTTTATTAGGTGACTATGAAACAGAATAAGAAACAACATTAAGATGGCTAAAGTAATAATTTTTTTTTTTTTCAACTTGAGTGCTAACAAAAATAACAAATCCTATCAAATATTTGTAAGCTGATGTTGACTTAACTGTAATTTCTTGCATACTAGAGATTTGCGTATTAAAAAAAAAACTGGACTGGTACTGCAAATATCTAAGAATCTTGAAAATTTTAAGCAACCTATTTATTATTAATTTTTGAGAAAATGATCCTATTATGAGATCTTTGAGTTTAATTCAGAATGAGTGTATTGTGCCTATGAAATATAATGAAGTAAAGTATGTTTTTCTTTTCATTTTTTCCTTTATAGTATCAATCCAACATTTACACCAAGTAAAATGTACATTTTGAATGCACATGTCAGCTTAGCATATGAATATTACACAAGTCAAAGGGTACTAAACTATCATCAGTATGAAG
>NC_061820.1:15305026-15310026 GCF_019202785.1 Penaeus chinensis
TATGTTATGCAAAGAGATGAATAAGAATAAGAGGTCGTTAGAGTATCTTCGTGATACTGGTAAAGATCTAAATCGTAAGGAATCACGTGCCATTTGCAATCAACTTTTTAGACTTACTGGTAAGCTTAAAAAACTGAGCGTGTGTTGAAGTTTCGTTGCTTTAGCGTTGCTCTGGGTATCGAACCTTCCCTCCCTAGTCGTTGTTGCCGTGGGGTTAGAGAGGGTTTTTACTTAAAGGTATATTTAATTTCTCAGTTATTAATGTTATAATTTGTTCATGAAATGACATTATGTTGGATTCAGATGGAGATATAATGAAATGCGGAATCATATTTCAGATATTATAGGAAATCAACGAAGGTAGAGATATTCAAAGCAAAATTAAACTAGTTATACATTATCGTAGAAGGTAGGTTCTCTAATTATAAATAATTTTTCGTGTTTCCCGTGAACTTGGATTGTTTTCTATTTCTACAGTGTTGCTTTCTGTGATACTCAGCAACCCAAAATGTTAATGTATAACAGCAATAAAAAAAAAAAAAAAAAAAAATATATATATATATATATATATATATATATATATATGTGTGTGTGTGTGTGTGTGTGTGTATGTGTGTGTGTGTGTGTGTGTGTGTGTGTGTCTGTGTGTGAGTCAATATTAGCTAGTCTGTCATTAAGCTCATTCCCTCTGATACCTATGTGGCTGGGGATCCAGTTTATGTTTATTATTCTACATTGACAAGAATCCTCTGTGCTATGGTAAGCACAGGATGTAGATGAGGTAGATGCCTTTGGGTATGCTGTGCTGTAGACAGTCAATGGCTGCCCTGGAATCCAACTCTGGCCCTCTTCCAACTCTGAGGTAAAGTGGAAGTTTCCCAAGACTTGTTGATGAGTCGCAGGAATGCAAGTTCACCTGACAGTCCTAGGGGAATGATGTGGTACGAAATCCCATCAGTACCCGGGGCTGAGCGAGAAGTGTTTTTGTAGTTTTTTTTCCTAGTTCCTTCAGAGAAAAGATAACATGTGAGTTCTCGGGTTTGGCTGCCCTTTCTCTGATATGAGCGTCTACCTGGTTGTAGGCGCTCTTGGTTTGCCCTCAGTTCGGCTGGCAGACTGTTGCTGCTTGTTCTCGCAGATAACTCATGCACCAGTCTGCTTGCCTCTGATTGAGGGTCGTGGTGTGTACTCCTCGAGGCAGAGCGACTGGTAGCTGACCCGTTGCCACAGCTCTGTAAAGGTGGTTTGGTGGTCAAAGGACTCTCTTGGCAGCTTGCCTTCGGAATTGTTATCTGCACATGTTCACTCTTTGGTTGACATCCTTAATCTCGTCATTTAAGTACCAGGCATATTTGTAACTCCTGAACCAAACATGAGGGTGGTAACAGTGCCATACTGGACACTTGTGACAGTCTCATTGACACACCATCTGAGCTGCGCAGTTGGGACATTTAGCTGTTGTGTCCCTTTGGCCTCCCTTGTGTGCCTAAAGGCACACCTCGGCGCTGTGTGGGTTTGGGCTTGGGTTTGGCCTTGCAGCTAGCCTGGTGGTAACTATATTTTTGGCACTTGAAACACCGAAGTGGCTCAGGCACATAAGTTCTGAGGTTGTAGGAACCACAGTTGCCCAAATCGAAGCTAGTGGTTGGGGATCCTTTCAGGGTCACCAGGACTTGCCTGGTTGGGTGGTCTTCCTTTTCGACATTCGGGAAGCCCTCACTACATGTGGGTGTGATGTGATCAAATCCACATCATACGAAACTGAGAAGCCAAGTAGCACCATCTTGACTCTCCTATCATCGGGATTCATTGGTGAGACACTTTCCTCCCATTATTAAGCTCCTTCGTTTCCTGCAGGAAATTCAGGGTAGCTTGGTCTTTGGGCACAATAATCATGCCCTTTCGAAGCCTTCAGGTTTAGAGGGAAACTGTGGGAAACACCTAGGGGGTCCAGACTCTCCCTCAGAGTCTAGACTGATTTGGCTGGTTCAGCTTGTGCTCCCATCTCGGTCAGGGAGGACGTCTGAGGGGAAAGTCAGAGGTCTCCCTGATTTGGGTGCAGGCCTGGAGAGGCCAGCACGAGAGTCCATGTGCTGGGCAAGCTCATGGAAAGACATGTGTTTTGGTGATAAGTTCTCTGTCTGGTCCATTCTTACAGCAGGTCTGACTCATTTCCCTCCCCTCGTCACGGTGCTCCAACACTATCCATGCAGTCGCATGAACCTATTAGGTGTAGAAGGTTTTCCTTCGTCTGTCTCTTCTACAGGTTTGACTGGGAAATATCATTCCCTGTGGTACTGATACTTCTCACCCATCTATCGGTGGAACATTTTTTATTTGACACTCTCTAAAAAGAACAAGATTTCCCAGCATCATTTGCGATTACTGTAACCGCAGTTCATGTACACACACGACCTAAAATGCCAGCCTTGGAACTGCAATTCTGTCATAGGGTTGGGGATTGTCAGCATAAACTCATTACATTGGATACTAATACTGAACAGATGAAGAACGACCGCAAGTTCAGCTTCATTTTCATGTTCATAATAGGTTATAAATCGCTTTGAAAGGCCTACTTACAGCCGTTAAGAGATACATGACCCCGCAAGGACTAAGGATGCATCAAATATTTGTGAGATTTGTCCCTCAGATTATGGTTATAGCGTAGACACTAGTAATGGTTAATTATAGTGTTAGACTTCAACACTTATAATATATATTCATATCAAGTACTTATCCATTATTAGCATGTGCACTCAGAACTTGAGACGTGCCGACGAAGCGGGTCCTGCGGTCAGCACCCTCCGAAGGCACGGTGGGTTTGGGATAAATATCGCCAATCAAATTTGACAGTATTTGATAAATTATGAGAGTATCTATGGTGTCAGGCAGAGCGCACATCCATTGTTTAAAATTATGCACGTGTATCGAACCCCATTGGATCCCTGCTTGGACCAACTAGAAGAAAAGAAGAAAGCATACACAAAAGAAAACGAAAAATAACATACAATATTAAATTAATTAGCTTGGGTATATATACACAAATGACACATAGAAAAGTCCACGTGCAGCAGGAACATACAAATATGTGATCTTCCAAAATGTGATTCTTCTGTCTGGATTCCTCCGTTCGTCACCGTGTAACACAATGATAATCAATTGAAAATAAAAAAAGCTCTACAACGGCCCCTTTCTACATTCATATAGTAAGGTCTACCCTAAACAAGCAACCTTTCACAAAGCATCCCTGTCTTACACCTAAAATATACCTGCTACAGGACAAAACAACCCGCTAATTATGAGAGAGAGAACCTCAGTTTGGCCGTTCACCTCCGACGTCTTAGAGGCTCTAACAAGTGCTTGGAGTTACTGGAGGCTTTTTTGATATATGACTGAAATGTCTTAAATACATGAAACTGACACCATTCATTGAAAGGAAAAAAAGTGAAACATTATTGCAGGAGAAAAAATGTAATGTTTGCGATGGTAGTCCCAATTGTGATATACTGTGTATATCTATATCATAATTCATCTTGTATTTCCGTCGCTCCGTCTGGACGAAAGGAAGATTAAAGGGGTTGAGGGATCGAAGAGGTTTAAAGAGGAAAAGGGAAGAAGTGGGAGGGGGCAACTCTAGGGCTGAAAGTGGGAGGCGATGGGTGAATTTATAAAAAAAATTGGGAGCGAGAGGGGATGGCAGAGCGGGAAAGGTAAAGGTAGGAGACCCGCTAGTATATGTGTGAGTGTATGTATATATATACACCACACACACACAAACACGCATATATAAATATATATATATATATATATATATATATATATATATATATATGTGTGTGTGTGTGTGTGTGTGTGTGTGTGTGTATGTGCGCGCGCGTGTGTGTGTTATGCCCAGGATTCTTTAGCGACACCTAGGAAAAAGAAAAGTAGAAGAAAATACCCTAGAAATCCGAACGACCTTCCTCGCTCAGTGTTGCTCTATCGGTGGTGAGGTCGTTCGTGTCCGTTGGAGATTAGGGGCAAAATCGAGTTTCTTTTTATACGATAATTTATCTCTTCCTATTTTTTTCTTGGATTTGTGTTGACGGAACGATGTCAGGCTCCTTGAACTTAGCACCAGACGAGGTTCGAATTAAGGAAAAACGGAAGAAATCTCGATTGCTGTGGAATCTTGGGACAGACGTGAAAATTTACATTTCTAAAGTCTATAAATAAGATATGTTTTATTTCATTTTTATGTACTTCTTGATATGCAGTGATCGCTGTGAATGTATCACTGACACACACGTATACATGTATACACACACACACACACACACACACACACACACACACACACACACACACACACACACACACACACACACACACACACACACACACACAACACACACACACACACACACACATATATATATATATATATATATATATATATATATATATTCACATGTATATGTGTGTGTGTGTGTATATATAAATATATATATATATATATATATATATATATATATATTATGTATGTATGTATGTACGTATGTATGTATGTAGGTATATGTATATTAAGTCATGTATTTATTTATACACTTATCATTGCATAATCAGTAAGTACACAAAAATGAAATAAAACAAACATGTCATTTTTAGATTCTAGGAATCTTATTTTGTAAGTCCGTCATCGAATCATTTCATAATAACTCAAGTTTTCTTCCGACTTTCCTGAATCCCAATACCGTCTGGTGCTAAGTTCAAGGCGTCTGGCTTCCCTTCGTCGACACTAATCCAAGAAAAAATAGAGAAACGATAAAAGCACTGAATGTTATCTAACAAAAGAGAAACTCGTGTTTGTTCCTAATAGCCCTACTGCATACACACACACACACACACACACACACACACACACACACACATACACACACGCACACGCACACGCTCGCACACACACACACACACACACACACACACACTCAAACTCACACTCACACTCACACTCACACTCA
>NC_061820.1:15320026-15327526 GCF_019202785.1 Penaeus chinensis
TACAGGCGGTCCACTACATTAACATGGATTACGTATCATTCTTGCCCATAGAAATAAATCATTACTGTCCGGTGCATCTGTACAGGTAGAGGATTGACTAGCCAGGTGACGTCACAAGACTTCATGGTACGGCCTCTCCACCACAGAGACGCCGACCACTTTGGGTTTTACCACAGATGACCCTCTTTGGTCCTTCGCTGGCTTTTAGATATAATCACGGAGGTAGACGTATTCTTTGGATTTCTAAGGGAACGCTTAATCCAATGGGTTTGTAATCGTTTTGATTATTGGAAAAAGACCTTGATGTGTTTTTTTAATTTTTTTTTTCAGTAAAGTCTTATATATTGGTAAACCAATGGACATTTTCATTAGGCTACTAATCCAACAAATGTTAGAAAATTTTCAAAACGTTATAAAAGGTTGGCCAAAACAATACCAATTTCGGAAGAATAGTATGAAGTAATACCAGTTTCCTGTGTATTAAAAAAAAGATGATTCCATTCACACATTCTCATGACTGTGCCTTGGCGTCTAGATTTCCTTCCGTAGAAAAAGTCCCTAAATGAGTACCTACGAGAATGGTTCTTGTTGTCAAATCTTTCTAGGAATCGTTAGTTACTCTGATGGTCAATAACAAACCTATACGTAAACAATATACATTATAACATGACATACAGACAGTTAAAAGCAATCTAATTATGATCTTAACCATTCCTATTACATAATTAATTAAATTTCCTTGTTTAAGGAAAGAGGCATGTTTTCGAACGCTTAGATCCTTGGCTGTAACAGAGTCTACCATCCGGCATGCGAAATCTGTTGCAATCGGACTGCTCATTATTCAGATACAGCCACTTACGACACGAGGTAAAGTTGCACTTCTTTTTCATGTTTCCCCCTGTCTGTTGACGGTGATATATCGATGGAAGTTAGTATTCGTTTGATGAATGCCAATGATAACAGAATTGCTTTAGCTTTGTTCTTTCATAAGCCTCTTGTCTCTGGATGCGCTGAGGTGAACAGTATGTCAGATTTTATAATGTTATGTAATAGAGAAGCAACAAGCTAACTCAGAGCGAAGCACAATACAGTTTACTGGATGAGCTGGCATTGGCAGATTTAAAGATGCGAAAAATGTTTATCAGTTTTATGAAAAGTGGTTTGCATAAAGAACAGTATTATGATATATTTTTTTTTTTATAAAATTGTGGTTTAAGAAGTAGCGTAAGAAACTGGGTTTGATAATGCTTATTTTTAGAAGTCTTGGTCAGGTGAGCAGGTGACAGCGGACAATAGGAATCAAATGCCACTTGACGTAGTGTTGGAAGCAGGACACAGTGCTGATTCATTGCTGTTTTTTTTTTTTTTTTTTTTTTTTTGTTAGAAAGATATTTAAATAATAACAAAGGTGCTTTGGTGAGTTAAAATATATCCGGAGCGACATTAACTAGAATAAATCTATTCGTCTTCTTATGAGTCATCTGAAGTCGATGGCAACAAGGGACAGAACTAAAAACATTAAAGAAAATCAAGACAAGATAATTGACATTAGAATTATAGCCTTCACACAGGGCTAACAGTACGTCTCCTGTAACGTCTCCTGTAAGAGCCAGTGTCCGGCGGAAGAGGGTCTGTTGTGACGCCGCCACCTCCACGTGCTTTAAGCTACGTCGAGTCACAGGGGATTCCTACAAGTAGGGGGTCCATGACGTCGGTGTTATTTCCTGTCATTTTATTCTGATATTCATGTTTTCTTTTCTTTTTTTCTTTTTTTTAGATGACCTACTTTCAGTCCAAACGAATGTACTGATTTCTAGTTTTCGCAATGCATAATAAGACTTGTATGAGTAACGCAGGGCACTTTGCCGAAGCGTGGCGTCACTAAGAGAAGCTTTCGGGGATCTTACTTTCACTTCAGTTAACTCATATTTATTTGAATTCCCGCTCACGAAGAGAAATACAGCGAGGCTAACGTCCGGTCTTACACTTCGGGGCTGCGTAGTCACAAGGGTAACTGCAAGTGACATAACTTTTCCTCTGAACGAGACTTCCCTGTAATCAGGATAAGAGACAAGTTTGTTTTGACTTTCCATTAATTCGCTCTAGTAAGAAGAGCACATACATGGATATGCTTGAGTGGGATTATAGATCATATTTGCTGCTATAGTGAGACGAAGAAAATAATAATGAAAATGATAAGTGATAATAATAATAATAATGATAATAGTAATAATGATAATGATTATGATAATATTGATAATGATAATAATAATAATAATAATAGAATGATGATAATAATGATAAATATTATTATGATCATAGAAATAATAAGGATGAAATTAATAATAATAACAACAATAATAATAATAATGATGATAATAGTAATAAAAGTAATAGTTTAAAAAATTATGATAATGATAATAATAATAATGATAATGATGGTAATAGTAATAAAAGTAATAGTTTAAAAAATTATGATAATGATTATAATAATAATGATAATGATTATAATAATAATGATAATGATGATAATAGTAATAGTGATAATTTTAATGATAATAATAATATATAATAAAATTCATTTGAGGTCCGGTTACTGGAGTAGGAATTTTGAGCATTTGTGTCGGAAGCGATGTCATAATCCTCGAGGAAGTGCGTGTCGGGGATAACCATAAACACACATGAAAGTTTTCTCGTGAAAAGTTAAGCTGTGTATTTAGTGTCGTGGAATTAAACTTTTCACCTTTGACGAGACTTACTCATTTATGATTACGTTTTAAGAATCCAGAGTAAACTAGAATATCTTATCGTTTATCATTTATTAATTCATAAAATACAAAAGATATATATTTACAACACATAAATAGATAATCTTAACCTACAAGCAGATCATTGTTTCTCGAGCATCCAACGTTCCCATTATGAATGAATATTTTTCACTCATCTAAAGGACATTTTTGGGACGCCCATTTACAACTGTGCTGGCTTTATCTTAAGATACAGTATTTCACGTTATTAAGGAATGCTGAGACTGGGGCACTCGGCCAGATATTTCCACAAAGATCTAATCACAACTCTGGGAAAGCCGGTTAGCGCTGCTGCTGTTTTGAATTATCAGCTGTGTGTTCCTTTGGCTGCCCTCGTAAAGTCTGTGTGATTGATAACACTGGACTTAATCGCAGTGATAATCTACTGTCGTTCAGCGAGTGTTGTGCGCTGACTGACGATTAAATGAGTATTGTAACAATCCCCGCATAGAGGGGAACTTTGCAGTCTTTTTTTTCTTTTTACGATGTTCCACGCACTTAACACGACTGTTTTGAAGAAAGAATGTATTCGTAGCCGCTCTTCTGGACACGTTCTGTCATGCAGTACTTCCACCTACGAAAAGAAGAAGAAGAAATAACGTTACCATTTATCAACATCAGTCCAATGCAAAAGGAAGAACTTTAATCATTAGGGAGCGAGAGTATTACAGTAAAAGAGAAATCTACGTACTTAGTGGCTTCCCCCAGAGGCTCGACGGTGATGGATTCCAGGAAGAAGGTTGGCTTTTCGAGGCGGAAATAAGACATGATTGACCTTGGATACTCGAGGGTCACGCCCATCGTCTGCAGGTCACCGATGTCGTGGGTCAGGATAACACGGCGGTGCGTTGAGCCAGCTTCGTAGTACTTCGATCTGCGGAGGAAAACATTACGATGTAAAAAGTCTTTTCCAGTGATGAATGTAAAAGGAACTTCATTGAATATATAAATATTTCCTCCGCATTCCTCCTTGAATATTGTTACTCACTTTTCAGACAGCTTTATGGGTGGTGACTTGTCCTTATTACCGGTGAGTCTGAGGTGGATGATGCCAAACTCTCCCATTTTCTCCTGTGCCTCCGTGGAGTTGCTGAATTCCACAGTCACACGGTAGTGGTAGCCTGCGAGAACCAGAATACAATATCATCTCTATACGGTTGAAAAAAACAACAGAAAAACGTGAAACCAACAATAACAACATATAATGCAATATGTAAAAGTATATTTGTGTTTCTCGACGACAATGGTAAGGGACATACCACAAAATGGGCTGCGTTCCCATGTATGGAGATAGAGCTTGGTGAGCTGGGGTTGTGAGGGCAGAGGCGCGGCGTCCAAACCCATGTATGAGCAGGGGTGCTCGTCGTCGCAGCCCCAGCAGTCACCCTGTAATGCACATATTATGAACATGAAGCCCTTGCGTAGTGTTAGCATTAGGTTAAAGAATACATGTATAGCAAGACAAGGATATGCATAACATCCCGATAACTCCACCTAGAAATTAATGTCGAAACGGGAAACTTACATCAATAAACTCTCCGTATGATGGGCAGGCAACACCTATCATGGGACAAGACTGCCTGATGGATTCCGTGAAATAGGTGATCGCGCGTCGGTGCTGGCAGTTGACGTCGCCTGCGAACACAAAGCAAATCCGTGTTCTTAGTCTCCTGTCATGCGCGTGTTTTCTTGTGTGTAAGGAGACATGCTCATGTATTTATCTCTGTTTATCTATATTTAACTTATTTATTTCTGTCTGCCTGTCTGCCTATCCCCCCCCCCTCTCTCTCTCTCTCTATCTCTCTCTCTCTCTCTCTCTCTCTCTCTCTCTCTCTCTCTCTCTCTCTATCTATCTATCTATCTATCTCTCTATCTCTCTCTCTCTCTCTCTCTCTCTCTCTCTATCTATCTATCTCTATCTCTCTATCTCTCTCTCTCTCTCTCTCTCTCTCTCTCTCTCTCTCTCTCTCTCTCTCTCTCTCTCTCTCTCTCTCTCTCTCTCTCTCTCTCTCTCTCTCTCCTTCTCCGTTTCTCATATTTTTCTCTTTCTCTTTCTCCCTCTCTTCCTCCTAGTTGTATGCACTGCCGCCCTTCAGCAGGCCGTGCAGCAGAAAGCGAGGCGCACTCACCCATGCAGCCCGGCTGGTTGTGTCCTCCGTTGGGGAAGAAGTCGAGGTGGCCGATGGGCTGAGTCATGCCCACGCCTGAGAGAAGGCAGAAGCAGGTTAGGTATTGGTTAAGACTTGGTATTATAACGAGGCGGTGCAAAATATAATCATAATCATAGTGGTTAAACCTTATATTACTAAACAAATCATAATAGCAGCAATAATAGTAATGATATTATAGGTTTATCAACCGACACGTGAACAAAAACGATAAGGAAAGCAAAACCTACTGAGTGGGAAGCCGAGGATTGGAGAGTCGTCTGTGTGGATAATGTCAACGAAGTCGGCGTCGCTCGGGTCGAGTCGGGTCACCGGGTTAGTGTCGTTGAAGTAAGGCTCTGCGGGGTCCAGGCCGGTGATTCTGGGCAGCGTGAGTCCGTAGGTTTTCTTGAGGTAGGACCCCGTGTGGCCAGACATGTGCGCTCCGAGGCTGTGGCCGACCAGGTGGAAGGAGGAGAGCGGGACGTCGGCGAACTTCTGTTGAGGGATCGGAGAGGGTCAGCTTCAGGTACACTTCATGGAATGACAAGTCCAAAACCCACTCTATTTCGTTAAAAAACATGGCTGTTTCCCCTCATCAACATTTCATAAAGAAACAATACGTAGGGCAAAGGTGCTCACATTAAACAGGTAGATAAGGTAGGCGAGTTGCGAGGCCACCAAGCGGATGTTGGCCACGGCCTGGGTGTAGGGAGGCCTGGCGCCCACGCCCCAGTCCACCACGATCACGTTCTGGTCAGCCGCCCGGAGGAGCTCTCCCGTCATCGTCTGCGGGTCAAAGGCCACGCTCAAGTTTGATGCTATGTACATGCATGTATGCATTTGTGTGGTGTGGATAGGTGCGTGAATAAATAAATAAATATAAATAAATATATATATATATATAATATATATACACTATATATATATATATATATATATATATATATATATATATATATATCTGTATGTATATATATATGTGCGTGTGTGCGTGTGTCTTTGTCTGCTTGTGTGTTTTGCCACACATTCTATCAATACATCAATATGGTTTAAATTTTGATAATATTTCTCATCAGCGAAGTTAAAAGTTAGCTAAAAGGATACCATGCCAAATCATTTCCTGTTCCTGTAATCCTCCGACTAGTAAAAAACCTTGCCCCAAAGAGGACAATGCTGTAAACCACACGTACGCCTTAACATGCCCGCTTAATCAAAACTCATAAAATTTCTTAATACGCCCGCCTAATCAAATTTCTAACTTCAATGACAGTCGTCTGCTATTACAGCTTCCCCCCCATCGCGATAAGAGCTTCAATTCGATAAAGATAAGCCGCGTAAACTGAAGTCATTAACATCATCAAGTGACCTTTCCCCTGCGGGTCAATGTCTCTCCCTCTTATCAGGAGACATCGCTAGTACCAGTTGTTTTCTGTTTGATTGAATCTGATCTTATCATTTCCTAATGTGACAAATCTACCTAGCGTGAGATGTAATAAATGTTGATATGGTTTTAAGAAATCAATATTGGCTGTTTGCCAGCTTGAAATGTGCGGTTGAGTCACTTAATTTCTGACTTTCTTTTCTCCACAAAGATCCCCATTTCCCCAAAGACAACGTAGATTCTTCCACATACTGACCTTTATCCAGCCGACGGCGCCGTAGGAGAGGTAGCCGTGGGTGACCACCTTGAAGGGCTTTCCTGGGATGAAGGGAGCATTGACGATGGTGTTTAGGTCGCCGGGGTCCAGGGTCTGTGCGGGAAGGCAAACCGGATTAATATTCAGACTGTATTATATATGTATATGTATATGCATATGCATATGTATATATATATATATATATATATATATATATATATATATATGATATATATACATATATATATATATATATATGATACATATATATATATATATCATATATATATATATACACATTTTTGGGGGAGGGGGGTCTGTATAATATCTTTCTAGATATAGATAAATTTTCCGAGCGTGACACATACCTGTTTGTACAAAAAATGAGAGAAAATCTTACCGCAGGAAAGGTGTCGTTAAGGCGAGTAAAGAGTGTGAATGAAGTGCCAAGCTCCTCGGGTGTTAAGGGTGCCTTCACCACAGGCCGTGACGAAGAGAACCAAGGAGCAGTCATAGAGAAGCAAGTCCTTTGGCCGTACACAATATGGCAAACTGCAAAAGATACATAGCATTATCAGAACTATCCGCCAGCTACATCAGTTAAAAAAAAGACGAAAGGAAGTTATGACACATTTCGGCATTTAGGACATGGGTAACATGTGACCTATAGGACTCGAATCTTGATGTTAAGGACGACAAGCCCGAGTAACGCCCCTATGTTTATCTCTTCGTGTGTTAAAGACTCATCAGGACATACAGATAATACGACAAATGTACAATAAACCCAATACAACTGTGAGGTTTAATCGATTCAAGCACAATCTTCATTCAATGCCAGTGTGACCAAATTCAGAGCTTTACTGCATGAATCACAGATGATAATTTGTTTTCAAGGAGGTTTTGTTT
>NC_061820.1:15350026-15355026 GCF_019202785.1 Penaeus chinensis
ATTTCTTCTTGTGCTTCCCCCCGAATAGTACACTCCACTCTCTTCTCCTAGCTTTCTAGCGCCTTTCCCCGATCATTTCTTTCCTGGTTGCATAGGATTCTGTTTTTTTTTCCAACATCCATTTCCTTTCCTTTCCAAATGAGACAACCAACATTCCAGCAATCAGTTATTATTTTCCTTTTTTCTTCCATTCTTTATTTCCCACTAACACCCTTAGCCACAACCGCGGGTTTTGCAGTACCCTCTGCATAGTTGTCACTGAAACCACGGGTTGCTGCTTCCGGGGTACGTACTAACCCATTTGTCCGGGCTTGGGACCGGAGCAGAAATGGGCTGGCACACACACACACACACACACACACACACACACACATACACACATATATATACACATATATATGTATATATATGTATGTATATATATATGTGTATGTACACACACTTACACACACACACATACACACAAACACATAGATATATTTCTTTTTCTTTTTCTTTTTATTTGTATGTATGTGTATTTACGTATATGCATAAAACTGTGTGTGTGTGTGTGTGTGTGTGTGTGTGTGTGTGTGTGTGTGTGTGTGTGTGTGTGTGTGTGTGTACTATTTGGGCTGTGAAAGTTTATGAAATTGTTGCTGTTTTAACTGATCATTATCGTGTTGTAAAATATTGTTTAGTATCATTGTTTAGGCTTCGGATTTTTAAAAAAACATCCTGAGATTCCTTTAGTTTCTCTATGACCCAGAAGGAAATATAATCTTTTTCTAGTGTCAGAAATGGGAAAAGTATCTAGACCTATGGAACGGTATGTACCACCGCAGAAAAGGAGGGCCGTGTCTAAATTTAGAACAGTGTCTGGAGGGGTATTTCTAAAATTAGACAAATGGCTTGTCAGTCGTGAATGGATTTGTTCGGAGACAAAACAGTACGAATAAGAGGGAGAAAACATGTTACGTCTGGGTAGTCAGGAAAAAGGAACGGAGAGTGGCTGTCGAGAATCTTGCATGATTATGTGTATGTGTCTGAAAGTGGTGACTTAATAGGAGTAATCTCATTTTATGTAAGATGTTATAAGGCGGCAATGAATGCAAAACATAATGTAAAGGAATTCGCATACAGAAATAGCGCATTGCATATATTTGCGTTCATGAATATGTGTACTGTGAGTAATACGGTAATGATAGCAAACGGGGCCGTAGGGTCTGTGTGTGCGATAGATAGAAAAGTAAAGAAGAGAGAGAGAGACAGAGAGAGAGAGAGAGAGAGAGAGAGAGAGAGAGAGAGAGAGAGAGAGAGAGAGAGAGAGAGAGAGAGAGAGAGAGAGAGAGAGAGAGAGAGAGAGAGAGAGAGAGAGAGAGAGAGAGAGAGAGAGAGAGAGAGAGAGAGAGAGAGAGAGAGAGACAGACAGACAGACAGAGAGACAGAGACAGAGGCAGAGCTAGATACAGAGAGACAAAGACAGAGAGAAGAGAGAGAGCCAGAAAGAGCCAGAGTGGGAGAAAGAGACAGAAAGAGAGAAAGAGAGGGATATGTATATATATATATATATATATATATATATAGAGAGAGAGAGAGAGAGAGAGAGAGAGAGAAAGAAAGAGAAAGAGAAAGAGAGAGAAGAAAAAGAAGTAAAGAAGAGCAAAGGCAACAGGAAGCATGAAAGCACTAAGAGACTCTTCGACAGCAATCGCTAATTCAGGCTTCTAGTGTCAGTGTCACCAGGATATCTGCGCTCACGTCCGATGCTGCTGCTCGTGCCAGCTTCTCCTGACGGTGCACATGTACTACAGGCTATACGATACGTACCCTTGACCGTCCCGCTGCGGTATGAGTATATTCCTCCTTGCTGTAGCCCTTGGGAATACTTCAGACCCAAAGCCCTTCCTGTTCGTGCTTTCACGTTAGCACAACTCCATCCTTCCCCTCTATCCTAACAAAGAAAAAAACGAAGAAAGAGAAAGAAAGAAAGAAGATTAAGAGGGTAAACACGTGATTACGGTATTTTTTACGCAACATCGCCTGATTGTTACCCAATATCTTGCGTGGGTCATGTGATAAAGAAGCCATCGTCGATCTCAAGCTCACGTTTCTGTCTTGATGAAAATTGACTGAATAACAGCGATATCTTTCTGTCTCTCTCTCTTCTCTCTGTCTTTGTCCCTCTGCATCTAGCTCTGCCTCGATCTCTGTCTCTCTCTCTGTCTGTCTGTCTGTCTGTCTCTCTCTTTCTCTCTCTCTGTCTCTCTATCTCTCTCTCTCTCTCTCTCTCTCTCTCTCTCTCTCTCTCTCTCTCTCTCTGTTATGTAATTAATAGTAAACAATGATAAAAACAGTTTGCGTATTCTTTCTGGGAAAAAAATAGAAACAATATCTCACTAGTCAAGTGTTTCATGCTGTTTTTCTAGCTATCTTGAGATTTAATAATAATCATAAAAAACACCTTTATCATTCGTATTATTATTATTATCGTTGTTATTATCATCATTATTATTATTATCATCATTATCATTATTGTTGTTATTATTGTTATCATTATGACTATCATTATCATTATTACCATTATCATTATGAGTATTATTGTTGTTACTGTTATTATACTATTGTTATTATCAAAAATTTTATCATTATCATTATTATCATTATTATTTGTATTATCATTATTACCATTATCATTAATTCTATTATCATATTCTATATTATTATTATCTTTATTATCATTATTATTATCATCATTATTATTACTGTCATTATTATTATTATTATCATTATCATCATTCTCATTATTATCATTATCATTATTGTTATTATCATTACTATTTTTGTTATCATCATTATCATTATTGTTTTTATTATTATTGTTATTATTATTATCACTATTATCATCATCATCATCATCATCATTAGAATTATCATTATTATTGTTTTATTATTATCATTATTGTTATTGTCATTCTTATTATTACCTTTATTAGTATTATTCGTATTATCATTATCATTATTATCATTTTTATTTTATTATTATTATCACCATTATCATAATTATCGTTATTATTCTTATTAACATAATTATTATTCTCATTATCATCACTGGCGCCCGTGGATCTCCATGCATTTGTTGTTTTTGTTAATCAATAATCACTATTCTATATGCCTACCCGCCTTAACTCCTTCAGGCAAAGTTGGGTCAGCATAAAATTGCATTGCCCATAATCCTCTGAAGTTCCTAATTTCATAAAAGGGTCAGTTACTTTGCATATTCAACTTTCAGACCCCAGTGTCTCACTTCCCATAGTTCAGTTTGACTACTTTGATCGATAACACTTTCACTCACTTTTTTTTTTTTTTTTTTGTACCCATATGCTTTCTTTGTCCCAGTCTTTAACAGTACGCCTTTCCCTTATTTTTGTCCTTATCATTTTTTATTAATTTATCCATTTATTCATTATAATCATTATTATATATTTTTATTAGCTTGCTGTGGGTTTCTGGTATTATAACGTTGTTATGAATTTCGTTTACGGTTATACATCCCCCAAATACTCCAAATCTAATATTGCTTCTTTCGAAATGTTATCTCTCTCTGCTACTTCATTATTTTTCATCCTCTTCAACATCTTCCAGTAAGTATTTTCTTTTGTAGAATGTTTAGCTTCATCCATGTTGTTGTTGTTGTTGTTTTTTTTTTTTTTTTTTTTTTTTTTTTTAGGTATTATTGATTTTTATCTTTCATTATCACTGAAAAGCTGTCCATCGATCCATTTTCTCTTTTCGGCGGCCACTCTGTGTATAAGAGCAAAAACAGCAGCTATGATAATAATGGTAATAATAAATAACATAAAGATAGCCATATTAATGACAGTTATAACAGTGATGCTGATAATGCTAGCTATAACGGCGATAATAATTATCATCACTGTTACCATCATTAAAAATTGCATTACTACTACTATCGTTATAATAAACTTGGGGTACTTGATCATGAAGATATTCAGCAACCTGTGCAAATCCGATGTTTATTTCGAACGCACTTCTAGCGATTATATTGATGACAAAGATGCATGTAATAACAAAAGTGATAACACCTATTGTCAACAATCATGCTTTAACTTGGAACGATAATCAACGCCGTACATAATAACTCTCAAGATTAACCGATAACCTTTCACTCTCACTCTATATTTGCCGTGACGTTAATGTGTTGTTGTTTTGCTGTGATAACCGGTAGATGATAAAGAACTGCTCTTTTATACGTTACCTTCACATCCTGGCCTTCGAGGACTGTGGAGACCTTGAACTCAAATGCCTTGTTTTTCTCTTTCTCTTTTATTATTTTATATCATTGATTTATTCATCTGTTTTCATTTTATTTATCTATTCATTTATTTGTGTATTTATGTACTCGTTCATAATCGTTTTCTTCTTCGACTGACTGCATCAAATGTTTTTTTTTTTTTTTTTTTTTTTTGGGGGGGGGGGGAACTGTTACAGTTTAGAGTAAAATATTTTTTTTTTTCGTGCGAGAGGACTGTTTTTCGTTTTATTTTTAGACATTGGAGTAGTTAGCATAGATAGAGCAGAATATGCCTGTCTTCTTTACGTCTTCAACTATTTAAGCATCAAACACGTGTTCGTTGTAGTATTCATATTTCAACGTGAAAGTGAGAGAGACAGGCGAAGAAAAAGACCAGCTGCAAACACTAAACAAATTTGGCTCCGCTCTGGCGTCAAGCTCTCTTGCATTTCCTTGTCTCGTCTGTAATGTTTTATTGTCTTTTTTCTTCTCTTCTCTTTCTCTATAATTTGTTTTTATTACTCATACATATTTGCATTCCTTTGCATGAGTTTGAGGTGCGCGCGTACATTTCCTATGAGAAGGTACGCACCTCGCCCTCGTGTCCTTTTACTTCATACCTCTACTTAATGGGGTCTTCACCTGGGTCCATGGATAGGCTGCAGATAAATATTAACATTACTTTTTGCATAGCAAGGACTGTGTT
>NC_061820.1:15370026-15380026 GCF_019202785.1 Penaeus chinensis
TAATAATGGCAATAATAACAACAACAATAAAAAATAAAGGATAACGATTATAATGATATAAATGATGATAATAATAATGATAATCATAAAGATAGTAAAAAGAATAATGATAATAACAAAATTGATAACAATAATAATAATGATAATAACAACAATGATAACAGTAATAATAATGATAATAATGATAATAACAACAATGATAACAGTAATAATAATGATAATAATGATAATAACAACAATGATAACAGTAATAATAATGATAATAATGATAATAACAACAATGATAACAGTAATAATAATGATAATAATGATAATAACAACAATGATAACAATAATAACAATGATAATAATGATAGTAACTATAATAATAATAATAATGATAATAGCAATGATAATGATGATAATAATAATAATAACAATAATGACAGTAATAATGATTTCAGTAATCATGATAATAATAATTGCATCAATATCAGTAACGATAGTTATCATATCAGTAATGATGATAATGATATAATTATAAATATGTATTATATATTATAAATAATGTTAATATTATCCTTTCCAATGGAACTGTATTCATTTTTAACATTATTATTTCTGCTATTTCCATTATAATATTTTTTGTCATTATTCTTATTCTTATTATCATTATCATTACCATTATCATTATTATTATTATTATTATTATTGTTATTATCATTATTAATATTAAATGTATTTTTGTTATAACTATTATTAATAATAATATTATTAATATTCTTATTCTTATTATTATCATTATTTTTATTTTTATTATCATTACTATCATTATTATCATTAATATTATTATTATCATTATCATTAGTATTATCAGTATTATCAGCATTATTATTACAGTCATTATTTTTTTATTACTATTATCATTATTATTATAATTGTTGTTGTTGTGTTTTTTGTTATTACTATCATTATCATATTATTATTATTATTATCATTATTATTATTATTATTAATACTATCATTACTATTTTCAATTGTTATTATGATCATTATTTTTTATACTATTATTATTGTCACTATAATTATTACTTTTATTACTTATATCATTAATGTTGTTGTTATTATCATTATTATTACTATTATCATCATCATCATCATTATTTTCATTATCATTTTTATTCCTATGACTGTTATCATTATAACTGTTATCCTTATTATTATTACTATTACTATTGTTATTATTATTATTATCATTATTATATTTTATCATTATTATTGTAAATATTATTATTGTTATTATTACCTTTTTATGTTTTTTATTTTTGTTATTATCATTATTATCATTATTATTGATATTATCATTATTACTGTTATTATCATTAGTATTATCAACATTATCATTACTATTATCATTATTACCATTATCATTATTATTAGTATCATCACCATTATCGTTATTACTTTTTATTCATATTTTTGTTGTCATCACCATCATTGTCCTTAATTTTATCATTATCATAATTATTATTATTATTATCATAATTATTATTAGTATAATTGTTGTTGTTATTACAATCATTTTATCAATATTATTATTAGTACTGCTACTACTGGTACTACCATTATTATTATTATAATCACTATTATTACTAATATTGCTAAAATTATTGTTATCAAAATTATTACCATTTATATTATCATCAGAATTTATAGCAGCAGCAGCAGTAGTAGTAGTAGTAGTAGTAGCTGCAGTCCTTGTTGTAGCAGTGGTTGCAGTTGTAGCAGTAATCATAGTAGTAGCATTATTAATAGTAGTAATAGTAGTAGTAGTAGTAGTAGTAATTGTTATTGTTGTAGTAAAAGTTTTCGCTATCATATTATCACCTCTGTTATTCAGTTGCCTCCGGTAAGTGTCTAACCATTCCGGAAGAAACAGCCAACGGATTTTCCTGATCTAACTAGAAAGACCTAGTTTTTGCACCATCGACGAGGTCTCCGGCTGACCTTGTGGCCTACGAGGCGTCAGTTATTTAACTTGTTTTTCCCTTCTTATCGTTCACTGATTGCTTGGTTGTGGCAGTCGGTAGTTTTAGGTTATTTTTGAATGGGATCTTACACAAATATTTGTGTTTGTAGCCGAATTTTTTGCTTGTCTGTAACCCTTATCATTTAGTATCAGTGCTATTGTTTTCATTGTTTTTAGTGTTGTTATTATCATTATTATTATTGTTATCATTATCATGATTACTATCACTATTCTTAATGTTATTAATATTACAATTTATATTATTACTGTTATTATTATTACAATTTTTATTATTACTGTTATTATTATTATAATCATTATCATTATTATTATCATTACTGTTTTCATTATTACTACGATTATTATCATGATCATTAATGTCATTATTGCTAATATTATTATTATTATTAATATTGTCATTGTTATTATTATAATTTTTTATTATTATCATCACTATTATTATTATTATTATTATTATCATTATTATTATTACTATTATTAACATCAATATTGCTATCATTATTATTGTTTCTGTTGTCAATTATCCTAATTGTCATTATCATTACCCTCATAATTATTATCATCATTCTGATCATTATTACCATTTTCATAATCATCATTATCATTCCAGCTGTTACAATCATTACTTTTATTATAATCATAACTATTATCATTATTTTTCTGTCATGACTTGCATTTCTGCTAGATGAGTCACAGTTTTGTCTGTACATTGATGAGAACAATTATCTAATCCTGTACGAAGTTCATTGATAAGCATCACACAAACATCTGTACGTCTCTTCCTTATATTATAAAAAAGTTACAATTGTGTACATGACCAAAGCAGATTTTATCTTCACAAAAAATACGTGAACGAGCCACATGTTAGTCGTTCATGACACACATGTTGTTCGGCAATTTTCCGTATAGCAAGTCATTCATATTTTATAAAAAGGAAATGTGTTATAACACTGCTACATGAGTTACTTTCAGTTTTGGTTTGCCATTTGCGAAACAGGAAGTGAAAAAATATGACACATGAAAATTTGATAAAATTTGTTTCAAATATATTGTATACATCGGCAGATAATGGTGTATGCTTCTTTAATCTTCAATCTTCATTTCCAGTGCAACAAAGAAAGAGTCAACCATTTACTAAGAATATAACTTATTATAAATAAAGCATAGCGAAGACAAATCGAAAAAATGACCTAGCATCCTGCCCAATGAAAGAGGCATTCGTAACTCCCTTTGCAATTAGTTTACTGCAGCTGGCAAAGAAACCCGTGCATTTTTGAGCATGAGTTGTCAGAAAGATAGAAATTGTAAGGTGTCCCGGACGTGCTCCTGAGCCTCATGTCCACACACGACCCTGATCCATTGGGTTCCTGGTCGTACCATTCGCCCGGTTCAGGAAGCCTTCCGTTGAGCCACACCTCTGAGTATACGCCGACCCAGAGCCCAGTCACTGCGAATAGAGAGACATGGGTGATCGTGGGTAGCATTGGTAAATGATGTTGAATGGCAAGGGTGTTATATGATGAGATGCATGTACTGGGTTAAAAAAATGTGCTATTGTAGTTGGATAATTTGACGATATGCCCTGATGTTTACAAGGTATTTCCAAGACAATTTGTACTTCACCTTGTAGATCTTAAAGTTCAATAGGTCTCTTTCTGAGATGTCTGATTATTTATGAAGGTTATTTATTATCTGTTCCTAGACACGCATCAAAAAAGTATTATTAGTGTCAATCATGAAATTATCTTCATGATTAAATCTCATGTGCGGATTGCCCATGGACTAAGGAACAACTGGTCAGATTTTGGGGTATGTTATGTAGGGATTAAGACTAGGTTTATGGTAAAGAGTAGGTGTTTGAGGTATATAAGGATTAATGAAGGAAGATTGATGTTAAAGCTAATGTCAAATATCAGAAGCCTCTGCATGTTACAATTTACCTATGTCTGTGTCACCTATAACGGTATGCCACAGTTGGATCCTTGGTTGCTGCCGTAACCTTTCATGTGTTGTCTCAACTTCGTCTCTTGTGTACTTTTTTTTTAACAAAATTTGTCATAACGAACTCTGTTCCTCCTTACGCACTACATAGAGACTACATTACATATCTGACAGAAAGTGAAATACCCATCATAGAAAAGGCGCTTTAAATATTTTACATTTAAAAGAGGCATTTAATCCATTCGCCCCATGTGGCAAGAATACATGCCATGCCCACTGTAATACACGTTTATTTATTGGATTTACACATAGATGGCTCTACAAGTTCTTAATCACCAAATAGCCAGTCAATAGAAACTACCTATCTCACCTGTTTACCCTTTTCTTTCACTTTAAGAAAGGGTCTTTTGTATCATTTCATTGTCTAAAATATTTTGATTACAATTTAATAATTATAACATCAATAACAATAATAACAGTATCGATAGCAATGGTGTTAATTTTCCCGCCAATTCAAGGAATGGGGAAATCAGGATCGGTAACTAGGGCCTACTGATAGACTCCTTGCCGGCTGAGCACATGTGGAGCCATCTGTATGAAACAAAATTCACTAAAAACTACAGGGGACCTAACATAAATCGGGGGCGAATGGATTAAATGTCTATCCAATCACAACTACTGATATTAGCAAACCTCACCCACGCTCTGAGCTGCATAGTAACTCCGAAGACGGAAGAAGTCCTGAGACGTCCTGGTGACAGCGAGATCCCCGCCCAGCGCCACACAGGAGGCCCTGGCATCACTCCAGCTCATCGGGGAGTTGTCAGCCCGCAGGCAGCCGAGATCTTCCAAACCGGGAAGCCTCTGGTAGGGAGTTGGACAAGTTGGCCCTGGGCAGGAGAGACGTCTCGTTTAATGTATGACTATGGCTATTTAAGTAGTGATTACTGTGCATGATACAGTGTAAACGCGATGCTTAACGAAAAACTTAATTCCATACATCTATGTAACTACCACTTCCATATAGTTTACAGTTTTTATCTATATATTAATTCATGAAGTATGGCTGTTACCTGACCAGCAAAAGCATATACATTATGTTATGTAAACGTATTCCTATTAACAATTTATATTATCGTTGAAATTAATATACATTTAGAGTATAAACTTGGGTGATACTATATACCAGCTGCATTTTGCTGCATTTCAGTAAAAACAATTTTTGTAGTTTCAAAACTTGAGACTCAGTCATGCAATAAACACAGTGAACATGGGAAATACATAAAGAACTGTTGAAATATTTATCTGGAATATACCCCGCGTTATTCGACACATTTCAGTTTTGAGGTGCCGTCCCACCCCATTCAAAACGGTTTCATGCACGATTGATATCCAGTTCTATATTCAGCCACGGAGTGAAAGGACTACACATATGCATACAATAAAAAAAGCGGGTCCAGCAAGAGCGCGTTTCATAGCCGGGAGGAGGCTGGTGGAAGGCTGCAACTTGCGACCGGTGGAGAGAGCAAAGATCCCCAGAGTGGCAGAAAAGATGGCAGTCTGGAGAGATATTAGCCAGGGAGGCACATTTCATCCTGGTTCCGGAGATGGTCGCTAAGGGAGGGTCCAGGAAAGAAGTCTGTATGGTTGTCGAATACCAGACTTGCCCTGGCACGAAGACATCACACGAAGTCAGTCTCGCGAGAAGGAACAAGACGTAGATTGGCCTGTACCTCATCCTCTGTCTCTGGTATGGGAGTGGATCTTAGCTAATCGTTGCAATTTCTAAAATAATATTTTCAAGAAAGCAGTAAAACAAATAACATATAAAGACGTTTGACACAGAAACATTAGAGGTGAAAAAATTCACATGCATTGAAATTAGCTCTTAAATTGAAAGACTGTGGACTTGCAGAATACAGAACTTACATTATTGGTTCTCCGAAAGAAGTTAAAGTAGAAATAACCTCCGTGCTACAAGGTGTCTGGGAAGTATCTATATTAGTCTGCTGTGACAGGATAACATTTTTGGAATACTACGCATGCGCTGTAAATGTGTACACGCTATGACCTGTAATACAATCGAAAGAATTTTATTATTCTAGTTATTGTATTTTGTATGTGTGGGAGGGGGAAGGGGAAGGGGAAAGAGAAAGAGAAAGAGAAAGAGAAGGAGAAGGAAAAGAGAAAAGAAGAGAAGAGAAGAAAAGAGAAGAAAAGAGAAAAGAAGAGAAGAGAAGAAAAGAGAAGAAAAGAGAAGAAGAAAAGAAAAGAAAAGATAAAGATAGAGAGAAAGAGAAAGCGAAAGAAAAGAGAAGAGAGAAAAAAGAAGAGAGAAGAAGAAGAAGAAGAAGAAGAAGAAGAAGAAGAAGAAGAAGAAGAAGAAGAAGAAGAAGAAGAAGAAGAAGAAGAAGAAGAAGAAGAAGAAGAAGAAGAAGAAGGAGAAGAAATAGAAAGAGAAAGAGAAAGAAAAGAAAAAAGAGAAAGAAAAGAAAAAGAAAAAGAAAAGAGAGAAAGAAAGAGAAAGAGAAAGAGAAAGAGAAAGAGAAAGAGAAAGAGAAGGATAAGGATAGGGAGAGGGGGGGGGCAGAAGGAGAATGGAAGGAAGGGTGGGAGGGAAAGAGGAAGGAAGAAAGAAAGGAAGGAAGGAAGGAAGGAAAGGAAGGAAGACAGGAAAAAAGGAAGGAAAGGAAAGAAGAGAGAGTGAGAGAGTGAGAGTGAGAGTGAAAGTGAAGTGGGGGGGAGGAAGGAAAGGAAAGGAAAGAAGAGAGAGAGAGAGAGAGCGAGAGAGAGAGAGAGAGAGAGAGAGAGAGAGAGAGAGAGAGAGAGAGAGAGAGAGAGAGAGAGAGAGAGAGAGAGAGAGAGAGAATATATCCATTTTGATTTGCTATAATTTCGGATTTGTCAGAAAGCTGATATACATTCATTCGCAAGATTTATCCTTGGAACTCCAAAGCTGACATACCTTTGAGACATTCAATATGTAACTGACATCAGGTTAAGTTATGTTCAGTTGCCCCCCCCCCCCCCCCCCCCCGCCAATACAACTGCCAGACAGCGTTGGGGAGAAATGCATGAGCTGATATATGATAATGCACAGTTCATCTATGCAAATATATATCTTGTGTGGCTATACTTCATTTCCATCTATATAAACATGAAGTTGAACTGATCATTCAGTGACACAGAACTAAGGAAAGCATTGGTGTATTTTTATGTCTTATGCCCACTTTGACAATCAAAATGCACGCAGGTACGCTCGCTCGCACGCAGGCACGCTCGTTCGCATGCACACGCACAGTCGCACACGCACGTACGCGCGCAGGAACGCTCGCTCGCAGGCAGGCACGTAAGTACGCACGCATGCACACACTCACTCACTTACACACACACACACATACACACTGATCTCTCTCTTCCTCTCCTTACCAGCATCACCAATAGAATGTCTGTTATTGTGAACACTGAGATATAAGTTTGAATGTAGGTGGTTTCTGTTTGTACTTGAACTTTAAATTACTTATTCCATAAATATGATAGTAAAAGTTATTGGGTGCTTCTGAAACCTGAATTTATTTTTTAAAAAATATTTATAAAAGTGTTTGTGAACTCATTAAACAGTAACTAGAAATAAATACATTTCTATTAATATTCCTATATCCATACAGTACGTCATGCAAATATCAAACTGGGAATCTGCATGCAAATTATAAGTGCTTTATTGTAAATAAGATTTTTTTATACAAGCTGCATACACAAGTAATAAATAATACTCAGTTAAATTAACATTTTGATTCAATATTGAATAAAATTAATATATATATATATATATATATATATATATTTATATTTATATATATATATAAACATGTTAACTTTATATTTATACATTTGGGGTAGTGGTCCCATGTATCTCATGAACATAGTTATGTTTTGTGTATTTAATCAATGCTATAATATATGCTTCCTACTCTGTGACAAAAACAAGGAAACAGAACAGTTTTCAAAATATATATAAACAGAGAAACTACTTCCAGCCAAGAAAATATAGATACATAATAAGCTAATGATTTTTCTCTTAATGGTTAGAAGTTAACTGAAGACATTAAAAATGAGCATTCAGAGAATTTATCTGTTACCTTTTGCCATCTTCATATACAATATTCTAAACAGAATTATTGTACTGTATTTTGTTTTTAATTTTCTATCAGTATTTGTTCATATAAATTTAGAAAATAAACAATAAATAGCTAGACTACAACATCCAGTGAATTATAACACTTCTTTGATATTAAAAACTTGTGAAATGTAGTCTTTAATTTGTACTGCACACTACAGGCAAGGGAGTATTCACCCTGGTCATTAAAACTCTAAGCTTAAACTTTAGAATGATAAAGTAGTAAAAATATATCTGCTCTCCTCTCAAGGCACTGGAAAAAATATTTAAAAAGCAGTGGCAAATGCTCTCTTCTTAAAACCATCCTGAGCAACAAAAAGAATGGGATTAAGCTTCAAAAGTCAGTCCATCTTCATTTTCTTCGAAAGAAAAATCTCCAAGGCTTTGCCTGGCTGGGGGAGGCATATATGGCACTTCTATATGACCCTCAGAACCTACTAATGCAATCTGAAACTTCATGCGGTCAGGGTGTTCAAGGGGAAGAAAGCTCATTTTCTGACGCATTTTAAACATGTTGTGCATAACTGACCAGCATTTTGGAAGATGCTGTGGTTTCATACTTTCAAGGAAATGTTTGCGCCACCTTTGTTCCAATTTCATGACTCCAGTTTTTTCATACCTTTCATATACTTTCTGTCCATGAATACGATACTTGTCATTGGACACTTTTACCTTCATGTTTGTTGCATGTTCAAGGTGGTCCTTTGTAATGAAATCCACTTCATAGTATTTCATAATTATCTTTTCTAATGTTTTCACTCTTTCCTCTGGAAGGGTGTCTCGACTTCTAAGCAATGTTCTACCTGCATTTCGCACTAATTTGCATTCCCGTTCAACCTGAATCTGTAGGTCATGTTCAATTCCAATGGGAGCATCACACTCTTCAGCAAGCTGTGCACGCAAGAGATCATCCTCACTGTTACTAGTCTGAAAGCAATCACTGCACAAAAGAATAACATCATGACTTTGGTGAGTCTTTAAAATATCTGGGAAATGCTTACGATACTCATGAGGAACAACATTCTTCTTCATTAACTTCTCTTCTTTGCCACATACCACACATTTATTGAGACGTTCTTGAAGGTAAAATTCCCCATCTCCTTCCTGGTATTGTGGTCGTCCAGTAGGTTCAAATTTAAGGCGAACAGTGAGAGGATCTTCAGACACAATTTCAGCTAAGCCCTTCGCAACATACCACAAGGCCTTTTTAGAGTCGCAAGTACACAACAGCTGATCATCTGGTGCATAAAGTAGACTGTTATAGTAATGCGGTCCTTTACGTGCTGAAAATCCATCTTTGATCTTCTTCATCTTTGCAGGTACTGTAGGCTGACCACTACCTTTGCCAGCACCTGAGGAAGAGAAAATTATATCACTGAGTGGGAATTTCTCTCATATTAAGTTGTTTTTTGAGGTTAGTTTCATAAATACCATGCTAGTATTGTGATTTATGATTTTACTCTGAGTGGCCATTACACATACATCAGTAGGAGAAAATAACAATCATGTTTAAGTAAACCATCTTACTTGATGCAAAATCTGTTTTTACATCTGTAAACTTTCTGTCAGTCCATTGGTGACACATTCTTTGTAAAGCAAATTGCACTTCTTGGTACCAATAGGCTTCTGGAGCAATATATAAAGTGAGGGATGCTGGCTGCCAGTAACAGTCTAAGATCTTTATCAGGATGTGGATTCCTGACAAGGCATCTTCTGCTGCATATCGTATCTGAAAATAACACAATGCTGTAACTGTTTTTCAGCAATTAATTCATAAAAAAATATAGGTCTTTAGTGGTAGACTTTAAACTATTTTTAAATGTTGGACAGATTTGTAGAAAAAAAAAAATGAA
>NC_061820.1:15392526-15400026 GCF_019202785.1 Penaeus chinensis
TGTATATGTGTAGGTATGTATATGTGTAGGTATGTATATGTGTAGGTATGTATATGTGTAGGTATGTATATGTGTAGGTATGTATATGTGTAGGTATGTATATGTGTAGGTATGTATATGTGTAGGTATGTATATGTGTATATGTAGTATTAGAGTGTGGTATTTTAAAAGGATAATCTAATGTTTAACTGTAAAGCTTTATCAGTAATTTGCCTACCTCTGGGAGATTATAGCAGATCTGCCTGACCTGCGTGCTGGTGTGGTATCTTCACTAGTGGTGGAAATTTGTGAAGCTCTTTTCGTTGAGCGAGACGTTGTGGATGATTGCAATGATTCACTTGCAATGACTTGTGAATCCTTTTGTGCTGAACCCCTGCCTCTTCGACCAGAGCGAGTTTCACTGACGGTGGCCCCAGGTTTGGTCTTTCTGTTGCCTGGAGTGACTTTCAGGTGAGAGTCCTCTACCTCCTTATGTTTTGCAGCTCTTCCACTGGATGCTGATGAGTCTGTCTCAGGTACTACAGTTGCTGAGGATCTTGATGGTCTGCCTCTGCTGGTTGAGGCTGATTTGCTTGAAGTGTCTTGGGAAGGAGTTGCTGAAGTTCTGTTACGTGTAACTCTTCCACTGGAGATGCTTTCTTCCTTGCTATCTTTATTACTTGGGGTCCTACAATGTAGAATATTCATAAACACTTAGGGAAAAATTATCATAAGTATTTTTACAATGATATTATGCATAAATACCCCCAAAATAAAAGCATCGTTTTTTTTAACCGATTCTTACAGAAAGAAGGTCTTCGATGTTTCACCCCCAGCCCCGCAACTGACTTGTATTTAACCTAATCAGCATGCATGGCAAGATTACATGCCATGCCCACTGTAATACAAGTTTATTTATTGTATTTACACATAGATGGCTCTACATGTGCTTAGTCACCAAGGAGTCCTATCTATCTCACCTGTGCACCCTTTTCCTCGACTTATGGAAAGGGCCTTTTGCATTATTTTATTGTTTTATTGATCTTATTATCAATTCAATAATCATAACTTCTAATAACAATAATAGCAGTATCAATATCAATTGTATTAAAAAGGAAAATACATTTCCCTGCCAATTCAAGGGATGGGGAGATCAGGATTGGTCACTAGGGCCTACTGATAGACTCCTTGCCGGCTGAGCACATGTGGAGCCATCTGTATGTAACAATATTCACAAAAAACAACAGGGGACAGGACATAAATCCCGGGCAGTTGGGTTAAGGAAGGAAAATCTACCTGGTGGTACGTGGAACTTTGGCAGGTAAAGTGGTTTCTTCTTCACTTGACTCTCCCGTGGTAGTGGTTTCTTTCTTGTTTCGCCTTCGCCCTCTCAATGCTGGAGAAGTATCTGTGGCAGGTGACACTTCCTTCTTTCTGCTATGCCTTCTGCTTGATCTTGGTGGTGTATCCTCATCATCAGTTCCCCTAGAGGATCTAAATATAATAATAATAATAATAATAATAATAATAATAATAATAATACCACCACCACCAAAAATAACACACACACACACACACACACACGTGGAAATCACATAATGGACAAAGTATTGGAAATCAGAAACTGCAGAAGAAAATTAAAATGCTAGCAGACAAAAATGGTATGAAAGGATTCCTGTTTATAATGCTTCATATCATTGCAGTAAGTATAATATTAATTACTAAGCATCCAATACTCAATGTTGCAAGATCACTTAACTATACACATTTACTTTCATCACATAATTGGGCATGTCATGGGTATGGTTAATCCATCTAGTCATGTAAGAACTAAAGTATATTTTGGAATAGGAAACAGAATCCACGGTTTCGGATATGAACTTCCAGTATATATAAAAAAAAAATAATTTGCATAGCAAATCACTCACTTCTTTCAGTAAATTTCATAAAAGATTCTTCATGAAAACAAACTGTAAACAAATCCTAAAATGACTTCTACTTAGCAAAATAAAGATGTATAAAACAACTGTTGCCTATTCCTCAAACCACAAACTAACTTGACTTACACAGATGATCTTGCAATCTTGGCAGCTTTTCCCAAATCTGGACTTCCTGGAGCTCTGCATCGACGAGTAGGTTGTTTTGGAGTGCCATCAGATGAATCAAACAAGTCGGAACTGGAGCCATCTTTCTCCTTCTTCTCACTTGTAAAAGTTCTTCAAAACAAAAAGAAAGAGACATAGTATAAATTCTCTTATTCTCATAATTAGTAACCTCAAAAACATCAATAATAATAGCTACAGCAATAATAAACAACCTGTTGGATCTGGGTGCCTCACTGCCCACACATGGCCTAAAATCTTGCCATTAAGCTTAACCCAATGCCACTGGGCATAGCATGTAAGTACATAACATGCCCACTGTGAGTTTACTTTATTAACTTTTTTTTAAACACATAGATGGCTACATTTATACCAAGTCACCAATTTGCCAATTAAGAGTACTACCTGTTTAACCTTTTCCTTGATTTACGAAAATATTTTACGTTATCTTATTTTGCTGTTACTAATGTTTATAACATTATAGTATCTATAATGTTTATAATAAAAATAGCACTATTGATATTCAAAACATTAGTAAAAAAAATGTTTTTTCCCAGCCAGTTCAAGGAAAGTGAAATCAAGTAAGGTCACAAAGTCTACTAATTTCCTTTGTGGGTAAGCACTTGGAGAGCCATCTATGTGCAGAGACATAAAAATTAGCACAGCATTTTCCCCAGTGGCATTGGGCTAATTGAGTGGCAACTTTCCCAGGTAGGGGTCCTTTTCCCTATTTGAATCTGAAAATCAAGGAATTTTCCCAGGTCCAATTTTTCTTTCAAGGATGTATTTTCACCAAAATATGACATCCAGTTTTTGGGAGGTTTACAATAAAAAAGGTGAAAACAGATGATGCCAACTTTAAGTAGATTTCTCATAACCATTTTCCACAAACTTTATTTTTACTTTCAAGTAATACTCTGCAATAACTCTCATCAGTACTTGTCTTTAAGCACTAAACTATTGAAATAGATGGTACAACTAGAGCAACAGTGACTATATTGGCCCACAGAAGTGTGAAAAAAAAACTAGTCAAATCTCCAGTACCTAGTGTAACCATGAAACAAGGATTCTTTACATTTTGTATCATGACAAAGATGCTTTTCATGAAAAAGGCAGTACAAACAATTTCCAAGCCTTTTCCAGGATTTCTTTTTGAAAAATCAGTTTTTCAAGGTTTCCCAGACCTGAAAACGAAAATGCTGGAATTCTAGGTGGCAGAAAGACCCAGCATGGCTCACAGTTGCAACATTCCGTACTTGTTGACTGTTGGAAATAATGGAAGAGCCCCTTTATAATGCCCACCAAAATTCATCTTTGTCCAAGAGCTTTGTGCAGTCACAGAATGTCTTTCCTGTTATCCTGGCCTCTAGGTGAAATTTTCAAGACCACACATTCCTGTCACCCTGGCCCTCAGCCAAGTTTTCTTTGAAGGGATATTCCATCACCCAACCCACCATAATGGAAACATCACCTGGATCCAATGGGTAAATAATAATAAAAATAACATGTTATATGTTATAACCACTTTCCACCAAACAGTGCCCAGCTTCTAAAGTATATGTAGGACTTGCTGCCAGTCAAATGGTGAGTGCTAATCTAGTCACAATTTCAAAATTCCTGTGACTATGAAAATCATCCACCAATTAACTGACATTTTACAAAATCTTCATCCTTTTGCTTTTACAGGAAGATGTACGGTGAGAATAAAATTCTGGTTTTCAATGAATGACCACAATTAGTACCTAAACCAAAATGTGATACCTTCATAACAAAAAGGTTACCATGCCAGAATTAAAGAAGGCAGAGGAAAGATTACAGAAACATCACCTCCCTCAGTGTTTGCCATATAGTTATAGTGGTGCAAGTCATTTCAGTGGTATATGCATTCAGTTTTGTGATGCTGTGCAATAGCTATCTAATATGAAAACAACAACTAGCATCTGAAAGACCCAGTTTATAAGTAATAGATTTTGCCTGACATGCGGACAATTGCAAATGGAAACAACAAAATCTTGCGCCCTGCTTCTGAAAAACCCTTATACCAATTCCTTGTGAAAAGATAAGTGAAGGTGATTTTTTGTCCCCTATTAACCCATTCGCCCCATGTGGCAAGAATACATGCCATGCCCACTGTAATACACGTTTATTTATTGTATTTACACATAGATGGCTCTATAAATTCTTAATCACCAAATAGCCAGTTATCAGAACTACCTATCTCACCTGTTAACCCTTTCCTTCACTTCAGGGAAGGGTTCTCTGTATCATTTCTTTATCTAAAATATTCTAATGACAAATTAATAATCATAACGTGAATAACAACAATTAAAGTATCAATAACAATGATCTTAATAAGAAAAACACATTTTCCCACCAATTCAAGGAATGGGAAAATCAGGATCGGTAACTAGGGCCTACTGATAGACTCCTTGTATGTAACAAAATTCACCAAAAACTACAGGGTACAGAACATAAATTCAGGGCAAATAGGTTAACGGGAAAATCCAGTGTTCAGTGTAATATTGTTTTGTGAAATGTCTTTGTATATAGATGGCTCCACAAGTACTTAGCTACAAAGGAGTCACTTAGACTTTGTAACCTCATGTGATTTCATCTTTCCTAAAAAGGCTTTCTAATAAAATTCATAGTCCCCTGACAATTGCTTTGAAGTTTGCTTACTTAAAAATAATAATATAAATAATTTATCTTTGTAAAAAAAAAAAAAAAAAAAAAAAAAAAAAAAAAAACTATGGGTTTTGGTCCCCACTTACACCTAATCTAAAAGAGGATCCCCACCCCATGCTGAGCCCATCCACTTCCCTCCAACAAAGATTGCTTTCAATATACTGGAGAAAGAAAGAACGAAAAAGAATAATGGTTTCTTTAACTCTGGCTGTACTTTACTGAACAACCATTTACTCTGATATTTTATATTAGCTATATAAATTGTAACTGCAATGCCACTCAGATGGTGGTCAGAAGGAAGCAACCCATTGTAGCTCCAAATAAATAAAATAACTCACGTAATCAATAACATGTTCCATTCACATAAGTGATAACTTACAGTTCAACTTCCCCATCTTCAGCTGATACCAAGTTGGCCACTCTTGAATTATCCTCTTCCTTTGAGTCATCTTCCTGTTAAAACATAAAATAATAGTCAATTACTTCTGCAAAATCTATTTTGTCAATTTTCATACTTATATGCAAGTCAAATATATAAGATTGAGTGAGAGACAGAGACAGACAGACAAAGAGAGAGAGAGAGAGAGAGAGAGAGAGAGAGAGAGAGAGAGAGAGAGAGAGAGAGAGAGAGAGAGAGAGAGAGAGAGAGAGAGAGAGAGAGAGACAGAGAGAGTGAGTGAGAGAGAGACAGAGAGAGTGAGTGAGAGAGAGACAGAGAGAGTGAGTGAGAGAGAGACAGAGAGAGTGAGAGAGAGAGAGAGAGAGAGAGAGAGAGAGAGAGAGAGAGAGAGAGAGAGAGAGAGAGAGAGAGAGAGAGAGAGAGAGAGAGAGACAGACAGACAGAGAGAGAGAGAGAGACAGACAGACAGACAGACAGACAGACAGACAGACAGAGAGAGAGAGAGAGAGAGAGAGAGAGAGAGAGAGAGAGAGAGAGAGAGAGAGAGAGAGAGAGAGA
Source organism: Penaeus chinensis (assembly GCF_019202785.1). Taxonomy (NCBI): domain Eukaryota; kingdom Metazoa; phylum Arthropoda; class Malacostraca; order Decapoda; family Penaeidae; genus Penaeus; species Penaeus chinensis. The sequence continues at coordinate 15,398,251 of NC_061820.1, forward strand.
GAGAGAGAGACAGACAGACAGAGAGAGAGAGAGAATCCTCCATCAGGCCATTAAAGAGAAATAAACTTACATCCTTTTGGGTGCTTGCAAGTTTGGGCGATCCTACATCACTCAGTTCCTCTGGCAGAACCAGATTTGGTACTTGAGGGATACGCTTTGAGGGACTTGCCTCACAATCTGACTCAGGCTGAAGGGATAAGAGATAACTAATGAGAAACAGATGAGAAACAGATAATTTCAATTTCAATTTCAAAGAGTTGCTGCTTCTCATTCGGATAAAAATATTATGTGATACATGATATATTAAATGTTATATTGTTAGATAATAAATATCAATAAGTAATAACTGATAAATAAATCAAACTAAACTTCATTGTATGGTACAAAATATGAGAATAATAGTTATAAGTATATTTGGTATGAGATGCAAATAAAAAATAATGCCATGAATTATGTACTCTTTCATATATAAATATAATTTTAGTAACATTTGCTCAAGATGACAAATACTCACTTCACTCGAAAACATCTCTGGGTCAGAGAATGTTGTGGTGTTGTACAGCATTCTTTTTCTCTTCATAAATGTATTTTCTATGCTTTTATTTCCAGTGGTATTCATTTCTATACAAGGGGAAAAATGCAAACAAAATATATTTAATACAAATTTTGTTAAAACTTAAAAACTTACACTTTAAAAATTCAGCTACTGTTTCAACTTGAATTGATTTACACCTGGTCTCACCTCTACATGTTCCTTTTGCCTAATACTATATAATGAAAAATTAAAGTCCACAATACAAATTAGCTGTCTGGTCAATGATACATATACATAGTCTTTTCTTTATGATTCAAAATGGAGTCTAAAGGTTCATGAAAAACACCAGATCTACAGCTTCCACCCACCTATTGTTTCACTTAAGTCTTCCGTCATTGTTGTATTATCAGGCTTTTCCTCTTTAATTGTAACCTCTGTTTCTGGGGCATCCTTCAGTAGATTCTGCACTGTCTGCTGGAAGCGCTCCAGGCCATTGATACAAACACGCTCTTTAACACGCTGTGGAAATTTTTATTTTATTGAAGTTACCGTATATCCATTATCTGTTTAATCTCTCCCTTTATACATTCTTTGAAACAACTACTAGCTGGCATTTAGGTTAGCCATCTAAATGAGACCATAAATGTAAGACAAAATGTTGATGTTTTGCATGATGTTCTTGTAAATAGGATACTCATAATTTGCTTTTATTTAGACAAAATATTAAATAAAATTAAGCAAACCTGTTAAACTTACCTTAAGTAATTTCAATGCCAAAACATCCACTTGTCTTAGGGTAGAATAGTTGGTGGGTGAAAGACTGAGATTATTAAGGCATCGAATGAGCAGTTTATTCCAGCTGCTCTCTGGGTAGGCTAAAATCTCGCTGCACAGTGTAAACACCAGTATGTCATGATTGTTCACTTGCTGGAAAGATATATGTAAAATTTCTTGTTTAAAGGATGCATTATTCTGTTTCATGATGGACCGAGTAATCAAGTATAAAATTAATAGTATCAACACAATACTAAAATTAATATTAGCATAAATATTTCTATCAATTTATATTTGCATAACTTATACACAAGAAACTATTAAAATATCAATCCCCACTAACCTCGTTTGACCTATCAGCAATAATGGAAGGGCTAGTGATTGAAACCAAGAAATTGGCAACATCTTCCACATCAACATCAGCAAGCGGGGAGCGAGTTGGGGCGTTGAAAAGAGTCTGGAGGGTG
>NC_061820.1:15405026-15407526 GCF_019202785.1 Penaeus chinensis
TGATTCTTTCTCCAACTCTTCTAGCTCCTTCTTGAGTGCTTGAGCTCTCTCAAGATCAAGACTGCGCACACACTCTTCTACTTCTTCTCGCAGCTGGTTGATTTTTACCTTCACACGAGCAGCCTGACAAAATGGTAAAATATAATACACACAAAGAATGGTTATTTACTATCTAATAAAATGTACATCAAAACAAAAGACCTCATTCAAGAGAACATTTTCTCACCTCCAGTTTTCTCTTGCGTTGTTCTTCGTCTGACAATGGGCGTTCTTGTTGCTCTGTTCGGGTTACAGGTTCTCTTATTTCAGAAATAATTTCTGCTAGCTGATTAACACGTGTGGTTGCTGGGTGTAACTTTCCAAACACTTCAACAAGTCCCTTTACAAGTGTTTCACCCACTTTGTCTGATACCAACAACCTCCTCACAAGCTGGTCTAATGAGCGTCGTCCAACCTAACAAAAAATTGACTGTTAGATTTATCTAATCCTGTTTTCAAATAACACAATCATATCAATTTTACCCTTTGTAACCAAACCTCACTTTGGCCTTACTGTGTATCTACCATGCATTATTAAGTTTTTAAAGTAGATAGTCTTTGTTTTTAGACAAATATTTTACCTCATCACTCAAATCATAGAGCATGATAATGGACACAAGCTGTGTTGTGATGAACTCCCTCTCCATGCATCTGACAAGCGTTTCTTGTGTGTCACAATCATCCATTACTTCTACCATTACAATGTTGTTTACATAAGAGCAGAAGTGTGTCAATTCTGGAAGCAATAGTTCCAAAGCTTCTTCAGCACCTTCCTTTCTGGAGATTGTGATAATGGATTTACATTAAATTTCAGTTTAAATGGAGCTTCATATTTCATATCTTCTAATATATGACTAAGAGCAGCACAACAGGAAAATATGATAAGAATGAAAACATTACATACAGTTTTGCAAACACAAACCTTAAATACTCTGCAAGACATCGCCAGTATAGTGCTGATTCAGGCCTTAATTCCCCCGATTCCAAGGTTCTAGTATCCTTATTAAGACCTAAGTTTTCAATCAGATCAGCATATGGGACATCGCGAAACATGGACTGAAGAGCCAGCTCAGCTTCTTTGACAGCAGTCTCAACATCAAGACAAGAAAGCAAATCAAGTACATTTCCATTGACCATGCGCAACCATGACTGGATCAGATTTTTCTCCACTGCTCCTCGAACTACATCACTACGATCAGTTAGCCCTTCAGCAATGAGGCGCACTCGCTGAGCAATTGTCAGGGACTTCAAGTGGACCTTTCGGGATATCACTTCAAAAGCCTAGAAGTTGAAGAACAAAATATTAAAGTCTTCATGACATATTTGAACAAAAGTTTCTACTGTTCAATTTTATTTCTATGGCTGTGTATAATATATCATGATATACTGCATGACATGAACTCGTTTAAAAATGGTTACCATTTATCTTTAAGGGAAGGTGCATACCTGTCGACGAACAAGATCTCGTACATCACGAGTGCGCTCTAGAATATCAGGAAGAGTCTGGAAAGTGATGGCTATACTTGTCAAAACAGCTCGTCGAACATCACTGTTTGGATCCATTGACAGATGATAACGATATGCTGAAGAAAAAACATCTATTAAGTCTCCACATTTTAAAGATTCTATCAATAACCCTAAAAAGTTGACAACCGAGTTAACATTGATTTTCAAATTTCTTCCTGGAAGTCTAAGATAAAAATCTCCTTCAAGAATTATTACAAATAATATACATCCAAGTAACTTTTAGGAGGTAACACACCTTTGATTACGGGGCATTCCTTGTTACGTGGATCCTGGAGACGGGCCAAAGCCAACACTGCCTGGACTCGCACACTTGGTACTTTGTCTTGCAGCCTGTGCAACATTGTGTCATAGATATTGCTGTAGAGCTCATCATCTATGACTGCCTCCTCACCCATGTGGTTGAGGATCTTGTTGATCAACTGACAAACTCTGAAGCGCACAGCTTGGCTATTGGCCTCATGATTCTTTATGGGTTGAAGAATTACAATCAATTACCAATGTACATAAATAATAATCTATCTAATAAAATTTACTATTCCATGAATACATTTATATCCAAGAAATTTTCTCTGTGGTATCTAATAAGCCAATCATGCAATTTAATCATAAATTAAGATAAAAGTAATATGAATATTCAAACTCAATTACAATGATCAACTTAGACTGTCCTTACATTTAGTAGAAATTGGATCAATTTCACAAGGAAAGGATCTGCCTCTTCTGGCTCCTGCTCCTCCTCCTCCTCATCATCATTGTCTTCTTTTGCTTTCTCTTCCTTCCCATTTTCTTCAGTTTCTGATTTTTTACTTGTTGCAAATTTAGCCACAAAGTTTAATGTCCTTTCCACAGCTGGCTGCTTATCTCCATATATAAGGGATTTCTTCAACAAGCATGTAAATTCGGACAGAAAATACTCAAAGTCACTCTGAAAAAT
>NC_061820.1:15415026-15417526 GCF_019202785.1 Penaeus chinensis
TTTTTTGAGGGAGGGGGAGGGGCAGAGCGAAGGACAATGCTAAAGTAGGGAGTAAGAGAAAAAAAATTGTTTGCGTGCTTCCTATCTGGCCTTATATAAAGTGAGGCCAAGTTAGAAAATGAGATTTACCACCTCAGATTCAAACTTGTAGGTAGGTCTCTATAAAATACATTATGGGAGCCACCACAATTGGCACATGTGCATGGTCGATTATGGCCATGTTGGGCACACAGAGGGCATCAAATTGTTGAGCGGTGTGTTTGACTTGGACGCCAGAAATTCTGGCATTATCGTGGGACATGATCAGACAGTCTTGGTGAAAGACTTATGATGGCCTTTAGGGGGAATGGTGTAGCATTGTACTGATACTGCATCATAGTCCATGAGGCAGGTATGTAGGTTTTCTCCAAAATCTGACCAATCCTTGATGTAGATAAGGGAGTTTGCCAGTGTAATCAGTTATAGCTTGGGATTCAGATTAACTGTGACAAGGTGGGGATGATCAGGGCGGCTCGGAAGAAATTTTGCCAAGTTGGTTTTGGAGGCACTGTTCGAAGAGGAGAGTGTTAACATGGAGTATGGAAGCTGTAGAAGGAATCACGAAAAATCCACCCCATTGGCCGGGCTAAACTGAATATTCACAAGGTCTGTAGAGGTGGGGGTAGTAGAAGGACGGGGATGTGTGGAAGAGAGAGTAGTGAAGAGTTAGGTAGTACTGTGGAGGGGGACAATAAGGTTGCAGAGAAGTAATAAGGGAGGATGTGGTAGTTGAAGAAACTAATGGGGGTGGAGATGAAGTAGAGGATGTTGGGAGAGGAGGAACGTTTCCTGGAGATTAAGTATTGACCTGGATGGATGATTTGGACTGGACTGATGTAACAGTTGGCACTGAGGAAGAGGTAGTAATAACAGTGTTCTGAGTCGTGTTCAAAGGAGAGCCTGGTGTCAGGGAGCCGGGAGAATTGAAATCAATGGGCATGGGGGTGCCATAAATGATACAACTCAAAATTGCAAATAATTGTATATTATCCAAATAATTCTTACATGCATGCACATGAGGTCATTGCAAAAAGTACTTAATTGCCTGAAAATAAGAAACTTTCTTACAAAATCTAGAACATGAAAATGTTTACACCTTTACAAAATCAAAGGTAGAAACCAAACAATCTTCCTAATAACCCTTTCATGCTGCAAGTGCATTTGTCCACTGTGATATTTACCCACAGATGGCCTCTCAAGTCCTCAATAACCAAGGAGTCAATTATTAGGTCTACCTGATCACATCTACATTATTGTTAATATCATTTTAGTAATAATGGGGATACCAATAAAAATACCATTAAAACAATAGTAATAATGATATAAATAAAAGGTTTTCATATGATATTTCATGTAATCAAGCAAACATGCAAGATTAGGTAGGCCTATAGTTTGACTCCTTGGTGATGAAGTGCCGATGAAATCATCTATATGTAAACATGATTAATAAAGCAAAACTACAGTGAACTACAATAATGGGTTAAAAGATAGCTGTTTTGTTTAATAAAATATAACCAAAACATTGAATAATTGTAGAATGGGTATCAATTATAATAATAAAAAATACATTTTAGATTACCTAAAAAACAGACAACAGAACTAATGGAGATTTCAGAGATCTTACAAAGCTTATATGTGTCATCAAAACCATGAATACTACGACATTAATAACATACTTTGTATCACAATTGGACAACTTAAATGTCCAAATAAATGACTGACTGTATAAAATTATTTTGCCCGCATCAACACAAATGATAAGGAAATGACTGTCTCCCACAAACAAGGTAACCATCCTAAAGTTGTTTAACTTGAAATTTTGTGAATAATGTTATTTAGCATCAAGATACCATAAAGGAGTTTTCATTTAGCTAAACAATTTATGAAAGTATAAATTTATTCTGTCTATTTCTTCCTCTCTGTAGGTGATTCAATACCTCACTGAACAGTTTTAAGAGTACAGATGAACCACTTTGTACAATGAGAACTGTCTACACAACTTTTAAAATTAGTTGAATTATATATTTGTTTCAATTATACAATGTACATGGAAAATATTGTATAAAAAGGATGTCCTCACATCAATTTTATAAAAGTTTATGTACAAAATTGTGAATTGAGAATAAATATGAAAAAAAAAACCTCTTTAAAGTATAAAGAAAATGTATAATAACTTAACTTGTAAGACAGAAAAGGTTAGAAATATTTACTGTTGCATCTCAAAAATCTGGTATATCACAGAAAATAATAAAAAAAATATTTTTTGCTGTTTTTCTTGGAAAAATACTAGAAACATTTGGTGTAAATTTCAACTTGTTTACAAAGCCTAACATCACTGTAAAATTAAAATACCAGAATAATTGCAATAACTTGATTATGGAAAAAAAAATTCTGCAAGCCATTTGCCTTTCATCTTGAAGTTATCAATTTGTTTATTTTGGGCCTCTGCTTCCTTGCACTT
>NC_061820.1:15505026-15510026 GCF_019202785.1 Penaeus chinensis
AATTGTCATTCTCAGTGTAATAAGACCAGTCCCACTTTTTATTATCATTTTTTTTTGAGGCCCCCCGTTTAGGTAACTTAATAAATTTAGTCGTGGAATATGATAACCATTCTCCACAATAAGCCGTAAGCATTTCAAGACAATTTTATTGAATTTCTCTCCCCCCTAAAAGAATTCTGCACATCTCCTAATGCATGCACCCTCTCAATTTGCAATATAAAAGAGAGGCTGAGAGAAAATGTACAGAAACCTGCATGTAGTGCTAACCATTCCGTGTTTATTTTTCATTTATTAAGCCTCGTAAAAATGCATTCATCTCTAAATTGCCAAATTCAACATTACGATAGTAGAAAATCCTCTTAAACAAAGTGGAAACCAATCAGGGGGTTGGAAGAATGGAACTGATCGCATATGAATTACCTGAAATGGCTCTAAAACAGACAACAACTACATGAACAGACCAAACAAACCAACTACCAAACTGTTCAACCAATAATGATTAAACAACGGATACAACTGCAAATTAAACAAGAAACACTATAAAAAACAACAACAGCAACAACAACAACAGTAACCAACTCTAGTTAGGTCTCCATCAGAGGCGAGATTAGTCTTACCCGTCTGCCCTGGACTAATCACAGCGGTCTCTCATTGTAACGCGTTGGCCCGGCTGCGAGCAATGGAGACAGAGTGACCGCCGCCGCTGATCAGCTGTTTCTGCCGGTTTCTGGTGTGTCTGGATACGCCTTTTCGTATTTATGATGTCTGTATTATCTACTCTGGTCTAATTCATTACCAAGATTGTAAGAATATATTTCTCAGAATGTTGCTGTCAGCTGAATAAATAAAAAAAATAAAATAATGAAGACAGGTATTACATAGGGCAAGCAATATGTTATAATCTGTAGTTATGAAGGACTTGCATCGTACTTTGCGTATATTCGCGGTCAGTTGATTAATGGTGGTGAGGGGTTGCGAGAGAATAAAGGCCATTGAAATGGTAATGGTAAATGTAGCGGTAACAGGTGTAGCAGTGTCTTGTAGAAGTATCGGTAACAGCTAGTAGTAAGAGTTGAGATAACATTAGTAATAAAAGCAGCTAACGCCGAAATAATATAGGTAGAAGCAATAGTTACAGTAATGGTATCGAACCCAGTAACAGTAAAAGTGTTGGTAGATGTGAGACTATTTTATCTTTGCCTTGTATGGCAAATATGTGACAAAACTTTTGACATATCGTTGATTAACATAATAGCATAAGAATCGTGGAAAACGTAGGATTAAAAGCAATAGTATCTTTGACAACGAAAACTATAGTGTAATGCTAATAAAGGTCTTAGTGTTGCTAGTAGTAGCAGTAGTTGCTTGCACTCTGTCCTCACCTAGAAGATACCTTATATACATCAAGAGAGGTAGATCTGGAGTGAAGGAAGTGGACGACTGAATGAGGGAAAGGAAACGAAAGAAAATGGAAATGGTAAACTGGAGAATGTGCTGATAGAGTGCGGTAATGATAACGTGATAATATATTTTATAACGAAGATAAAAACAGGGGGAAGTCGTAGGTAAAGTAAATGTTATTAATGGCAACGCAAACCGGACGTTATGTTAACTGAGAAGTGAAGCAGACCAAGCGTGGCATTGTCGACATGAAGAGAACATAAAGATCCCCGTAAAAGAACTTTCCTTGTTTCCTCTGACCTAATGCATCATTCGAACTCTCAGGCAATCGGAGTAATTACCGACCAGAATGGCTGGGCGGCCACGCACCATCTGGCGTGTCCGAGGCCCATCAGCAAAAGGCGACTCCCCTCCTGCCATCTGCCTTTTTACGCGACTCAAAGTCCTGCTTCCCATAGGACCCCCTCTTGGCTAATTGGCTGATGATCTGCCTTCACCATTTCCAGAGAGCTGAGTGTGCGTCTCGGTCTTCTGTTTCCTCCCCCTCTTCTTTGTCCTCTGCTGGGACTTAAGGGTTTCTGCGGCTTGATTTGTTTTGAGGCAAAGAACTGTACTTGGGTCGGTATAGTAATGCGCGTAGACTTTAATATAACTTTTATTTTTGGTTCATTTTTAAATTCGTAACCTGAGAATCTTTTATGTGTCATGCTAATGAGAATACAGACAAAGAACGAATTGATCAGACGTGGAAGTACATTGAATTATTCAGGGATGTGAGACGCGTCCAGAAACCAATTGATTTAATTAACAGGTCTGAGTCAAAGGTGGAATGAGCTCATTCCTGAAACCATCACTGTACAAAACATCGTGTTTACGACACAGTTGCACTTATCATTCATGGATTCAAACTGTAATCGTCCTTTCTCATTGCAAGGGGGGATACCCTACGGCAGTCAAAAGAAGAATAAAAAAGAAGAAAAATAGAAATATAATAAAAGATGGTGTTCTCCATATCACGAAACAGGGCCCTTTTGAAAACGAAACGGCATCAGTAAAACCTAAAGTCCAGATCGTGCTCAGGGAGCGCCGTGAGCGAGAGCAAGGGCCGCATCCCAGCACTAAGCTACTTTACGAGAACTCACGGGAAGCCTCAGTACGTTAATAAAGGGGAAGGCGCAGGCTCGCTTATCTCCTCAAGGAAAAGAGATAAAATTCGAGATTAGAGCGTACAGAGAGCAATAATGGCGCTGCGTTAAGAATTAAGGACACGGAAAAGGTTGCGAGAAATGGACGAAGAGATCGTGGATGGGATAGAGAGAAGTGTTTTTTCTTCATCTTCGTTTCTAATTTATTGATCTGCTTCGTTGTGTGAATTGCTAATACGCTCAAGATAGATTTATCCCGTATGTTTTGTTACAGTAACACGGGGAAAAGTGCTTAATGGAGGTAATGAAATATTACAAAATGAGTCTTTCTTTTCTTTTAAGCATTTTTGTGTTCTCTCTCTCTCTCTCTCTCTCTCTCTCTCTCTCTCTCTCTCTCTCTCTCTCTCTCTCTCTCTCTCTCTCTTTCTCGTGCGGTTTTCATTTGTCTCTACTTTTTTATTCATTATCACTGTCTGTCCGTGTCTCTCGCATTCCGCCTCCCCCTCTCCCTATGTGCCTCAGCAACACGTAACAATCCTCGTTCTCATCATTACATAATCAAGAGTACATATCCCAGCTGCGTCCGTCCATATCCCCCACTTCATTCTAACCCTCTTCCCTGCTCTGCTCTCCCTCTCCGTCGCTGCTCCTTCCTTTCCCTCCCTTCCTCTCCGTCCCTTCTCCTCTCTTTCCCTCTTCTCCTCCCTTCCTCTCCTTCGCTTCTCCTTTCTTTCACCCCTTCCCTCATACCCTCCATACCCCCCCCCCAGCCCACCAATGGGAGGCAGTAACTGATGCTGTTACTGCGGAGGTACTTTTGGTACTCCTGCTCCGGTGACGCTGATAACCCCCGCTAATGATCCCCAGGAGGCGTGTCAGAGCAATGTTGTCAGTTTAGGTGGCACTGAGCAGGAATTGTTGGAGGGTCGTGTGGGCTCTTAGTGCCATACTGAGCAGGGCCACACTGAGCTGGCTATCTCCTGTCCCGCCTTCCCCCTTTTTATTATTAATTGTTATTATTCCATTATCCCTTAGGCCTATTTCTTATCGTAACTTTCTTCTCAAATGTTATTCACACTAGCCTTTACTCTCTCGTTCACTATAGCAATTTTCTCTTTCTTTCACCATCCGTTTTCATATTATTTGTTTTTTTTCTGGTTATTTCATAATCATCAGTTTCATTATAATTATCCTCCCTCTCTTTGCCTCTCCGTCCTCTCTACTCCTCCATTCTCGAGGACGAAAGACTACTCGTAAATATACTCGTGAGTTGATGAGTATGCTAGCTTTAAGTCTGTCGTTTTGTCAATGAATGGAAAATTAAACTGAAGTCTGGTAGATAGATGAAGGAAAAAAAGAGAAAGTATAAGTAGGTTTACTGATAATGACAACAATAATAATGACAATAATAACAACGGTGATATTGATAATAATGACAATGATTTTGTACCACTATTGCTATTACTAAGGAATAGTAAGTTTGTACTAATGATAAGCATGATGATGAAAATGATGATAATAATAGCATTATAATGATGATAATGATAGTAATCATATCAACAGTATTGTTATATAATATTTATATAATGAAATAACATTAATAGTAGTGTTGATAATAATATTGATGATAATTATAATAATATCATTAGTCTTCTTAAACCCCTCTCCCCCCTCCTCCCCTCTTTCCTCTTATACCCCTCTTCCCCTCCCCTCCTCCCTCTCTCCCCTTTCTTTTTAAGCCACCCTTCTTTCCTCCCTTTCCCTTTCCTTCCTATCTGCCTTCTCCCCCCCCCCCCCCCTCGGAAAATTGTGTGACTATCAAACGTGCATAAACTGACGGTCTAACTACTTCAATGTAGGGTACAACCACAAATGATAATAAGAATATTAATGATAATAACAACAATGATAATTATAATACTGATAATGATAAAATCTTAATAGAATTCCAATACGTTCATAATATAAAAGATTTATATGTGTGTGTATGTGTATGTGTGTGTCATTCTTTAATATTAATGTTGTCAATCACCACCTCATTTTGGATCAATATGAAACCATATTCCGCTGTCACATGGAATATGGATTCAGGTGTAACGAACGAGCGGACGAACTATGATATGATGATAATGATAATGATAATGATAATGATAATAGTGATGATGATGATGATAGTAATGCTTATAATAAAAATTATAATCAAAATAATAATAACAACAACAATAATGATAATATAAATAATAATAATAATAATGATAATGATGATGATGATGATTATGTTTATAATAATGATGATGACAATGATTATGATGCTAATAATGATGATGATAATAATAATAATAATGATAATGATAATAGTAAAAATGATACTACTACTTCTACTTCTACTAACAACAACAACAACAACAACAATAATAATAATAACCAATAGATAAACAACGCTAGATTTAATGT
>NC_061820.1:15517526-15520026 GCF_019202785.1 Penaeus chinensis
CATAATCATAATCATTATTATTATTATTATTATTATTATTATTATTATTATTATTATTATTAGTATTATCATTATTATTATCATTATTATTATCATTATTATTGAAAGCTCCCAATTAGCCCTAAAGCAACCGCAGTACTTGAAACCATCCTGAAAGTGAGTGTGACATTAATTCATGATTAATTGGATTCGTGAAATTTGGCTACGAATGAGTTAAACAATTTCCTTAGTTACTTATGAATATTCGTACAGTGACATTCGGTACACAATCTTCCAATAGGATAATTTAAAGTCTTGTTAAATTGTATCTGTTATTACCTAACTATTGCTATTGATTTTGGCATTATTTATTATATGTGCGGAGTTGCAGAAAAAAAATGGGAAAAAGAAAGAAAGAAGATCAAGAAGACAACGCTGACCAGAAGAAAATAAAATGAAGAAAATGGTGATGGAAAAGAGGAAGAAGAAGAGCAGAAGAAGACAAAGGAGATATATGAAGAATCTGTGAGGTGCAACATACCCCTTTTTAAATAGATGTTACGAACACGAAATATGCATATAATCCTTTAAAGTATGAACAAATAATAAAAAGGCAGATAAATAGATAAAATTCCTGAAACTGCGCAACAGCCAAGCTTTTATCAGCTTTGACTTGGCCAGTTCTTCAAGGCTGCATCAGGTGCGCGGGCTTTCCTAAGTAGGTCATCTAAGTCCTTCTTGTTTCTAAACCGCTCTTGTGCTTTGCCGAGGATAAATCTTATTAAAACGGGGTTCCTCCGCTAAGGAGATAAAGTATGAGTAGCTATAATTAACGGTCGGTCACTGGTGTCTTTGTTCTCACTTTATGTGCACACACACACACACACACACACACACACACACACACACACACACACACAAACACACACACACACACACACACACACACACACACACATATTATGCCATGGATTCCCTCGCAAAGGTTAGAACAGGAATACTATTTGATAGGTAAAGACTTTTAACCTAAGTGAATGCCTTTCCTACCCACTTGAAAACCCCTCCTAATATATCTACCGAATTGTCTCTATTCATCTCTCTCTCTTTCTATCTAATCCATCTATCTATCTATCTGTATGTTTGCTTATATATACATGCAAACATCAATGTGTATGTGTAAAGCAGAATATATATATACTTTTTATGCAGTACGAGAAAATAATAAAGTGGAATGGGTGAGTAAAACAAGTCTGTCATAGAATATTTTATCAACCTTAAATAATCTAGGATTGAATGTAGTACTGATTTTGTAACGAATATTTTATAACGTGCGAAAATTAACTCTAAAAGAAAAGAAAATTCCATTTCATTCTCTTGCTCTTACAACTATAAGTTAACACGCACATTCTGTTGGATTTACAATACAGAAACGATGAGCTTATAACAAAGATTTGCTTGAAATGAACCATTTAAGTTAATTCCCGGTTGTTGCAACTTATCAAGATAAAATAATCCGTATTCCACTTTATTATAACATACAAGAATGCACAAATCCAGAATGCAAGGTGCCCTGGATTTATCATACAACGGCAATAAGCCATAAGAACAGCAATTAAACGAAAATAAATCAAGCAAATTAAGTATGTCGCAGAACTCTAAGGTAAGAAAACCCGGAGTTCACTATCTCGATTAGAACAACAATAGATATATTTTAATTTATGTAACAGTAATGATAAGAGTATAACAACAGTCTATCATCACTGCATTACAAATCTAATATTACTTTAATTCTGTCTTGCATATCCGTTGCTGTAGGAATAATGTAATGAAATGCATTTATTAACTTACGAGCATTGCAACAGACATAGATCCGTCCTGGATCTAGAAACGATTTAGTCAAATGCAGGTTTCTTTATCTTGGAACTAACAAGCATTTAATTCAACAGTGAAAGGCATACCATTCCGGTATTATAACTTTTGAAATCTGGTGTTATTGTCTTAGAGAGTTTCAGCAGATGAACTTAATTAGTAAGTTACATTACCATTATTGCTTTGCTTTAGGCTTATTAATGTTGTATTTAGAACGTAAATTGATTTGTATTCTGCCTCATCTTTATTGATCTTTAGGTAAGGTTGTAAAATCCGGGTTTCTTTCCTGAAGATTATTGCAACACAAGGAAATAACTCGTAAATCTAATGCAATTTGCATTCAATCTTGTATATCTATTGTTGTGAAAGCGAGGTAATGAAATGCGAGTGCCTTTGTCTCTAACTAACACGTTAATTTCAGTCAAGAGTTATTGTTATAAACTTATAATTCTATTGCAAATCTGATTACTGTGCATTTTATCTTGTATATTTTTGTTGTGGAACAGAGATAGTAAAACGTGAATTTCTTTCCCTTAGAGTTTACAACACAATGTAGTAAATTGTGTTTTAGTCAATATTTATTGCTATAGGCCTGATATAACTGTAATGTAGATGTAATGCTGTTTGTATTTTCGTATGATCACTTGTATTG
>NC_061820.1:15540026-15545026 GCF_019202785.1 Penaeus chinensis
CAGTCTGGCAACTATCTCCATGCTCTGAAGCGTCCCCTAAACATATATAAACAGTACACCCTTTTTCTTTGATTCGAATTGCTTGAGACTGCCCAAAGTACCCGGCACTAAAGAGACCTTTTATGCAAAGGAGCAGGTTTCGAATTCCATAAAAGATGTCTTTAATCTCCCTGGCAGAATCCCTTGTACTGTGACGGGAATCCTCAGGAGTACTACAATGTTCTTCCATATATTATCTCTTGCATATATTGCATATGTCTTTTATCTCTGTCATACGAAGGAGGTGATGTCGTCGATAATGTTTGCGTGTTTGGGGGTAGAATGAGGTAGATGAAGGTAGATTATAACTGTAATATGAAGTATAAGGGTGTAGATTGAGAGTCAAATTTTATTAAGGATGATAAATTATTATAATTAGAATGAGAAAATTAACGACACAGGTTTGCAACTGCCTACTGCACTGTATCACTGTATTTTTGTTATTATTATTTCAGCTTATAAGCTTAGGGAATTACTGCGAAAAATGGTGATTGTTTATTCAGCCCATTTAATCGCGTGGAGATAATAAATGATTCAAGAATGACATTGATTAATTAATGTTTATACACATGCACCTAATAACTGAGATAGAAAAAGAAAGTGAAAGAGCATTTTTTTTTTCACTAGATATCTGATATCACTATTAAAAAAAAAAGAAAAAAAAAAAGAGATAAAGGAATTGAAACGAATCGGCAATTTTTACATACTTATCGGTCTTTCTTCATACCAGCCATCTGTGATAGAGAAAACATTCCTCGTCTCAAATTCCATCGACATTCCTAATCGCTGAGTGTGAAAGCAGATTCTCACGCATTCCTTAATGAATTTTCCTTCCCTTTGTCAAAAACCTTTTCAGTATTAATGCCCCATACGAGGACCCATTTCATGTTGCAAGCATCGTCATTTCACTCGAAGAAAGAAAAGAAGAAAAAAAAAAAGGAAAAAAAAAGGAACTTGGGGGTTATTACACGTGGCAAAAGCCTTTACAAAACGGATATTCATGTTCGGTTAAGAGCACTTATGCCTTTGTCTTTTTCATTATTGTTATTATCAATATAATGAATGTCTGTGTTACTGTTGCTTTTATTATTATTAGTTATCGTCGTCTTTATCATCATAATTAACAGCATTACTGTTATTGTTAAAATAATTGATGTTAATATTATTATCATTAATATTATTATGACTGTTATTATTATTATCATCATCATCATATTATTATTATTATTGCTATTATCATAATCATTATCATTATTATTATTATTACTATTATAATTATTATCATTATTTTTATATTATCATTATTATCATTATTATTACTATTACTATTGTTATCATTATTATTACTATTATTATTATCGTTATTATCATTTTTATCATTATCACTATTATCTTTATCATTACTATTGTTTTTCTTGTTGTTATCATTATTTTTATTATCATTATTATTATCATCATAATTATTGTCATTACTATTATCATTGCTTTTATAACAAAAATCATCATTATTATCGTTATCATTATGAGCATCATTACGATTATTATCATTATTATTATTATTATTAATATTACTATTATTATTGCTATTATATCATCATTACTTTTATCATTATTATTGTTGTTGTTATTATTATTATTATTATTATTATTATTGTTATCATCATTACCATTATCATTTCTATTATCCTATTCACTATCATTATTATCATTATTATTAATATTAATTATGATTATTATTATTATTATCATTGTTATTATTATTATTATGATTATTATTATTATCATTGTTATTATTATTATTATTAATATTATTATTATCAATATTATTATTATTATTGTCATCACCATCATCATTAATGTTATTATCATTTTCATCAACATCATCATCATCACTATAATCATCCTCATCATCAATATCCACCTCAACATCTTCATCATAATCATATGCAAAAAGGAAAATAAAAGTCTTTTTGCACTTCGTCGTTATCCACTCCCTTTGAACTCTCACCACTTGTACCCTAAAGGAATTCGCCACGCAATCTTGGTCACTTATTACTCTCTACCCCAAGCTGGCATCTCTGCACACTTAGAAAATGTAGTCAGCGTCATACCATTGCTATTACATGGGTGGTATCTGCATGGCTTCTTTGAACGACTGTAGAACCAGGTAGCATTCCGTTGAACAGTACTCGCAGTATAAGCTCAAAGTCCAGTCCGTTTCTCATGAATATTCCATTTGCTAGAGAAGGGGAAGGGAAAGCTATATGCATACATGCTTATGTACTTTATCTGTCAGGAGGGACAGTGGAAGAAAGAGGACCAGGAAGAACGGGGGAGAAAGGCGAGGAGGACGCGGAGTTTGGAAGAGGAGGAAGGAAAATGAAAGAGAGAGAGGGAGGAAGATCGATAGATTGATAGGTAGGTAGATAGCTAGGTAGATAGATATATGGATAGATGGATAGATAGATAGACAGATAGATAGATGGATAGATAAATAGAGAGAGAGAGAGAGAGAGAGAGAGAGCGAGAGACTGTTCTACAAATAGCAATTTGCTAATGTCACTTCCTATCTAAAGACACCTTTATTCCCCACAAATGAAAGGGGTAACCGTACATATAACTACAGCTGTAAGATATATGGAAATGATTCTCTCACATAATATCATACTGCATTGTTATTAACGGAACCACACACGTGCATTGTCACCAGAAAGAAAAAGTCAGATACCCATAAAAGGACACAGAGCACTCACGTTGCTAATTTTCGAAGCCCTAAACCAAGCGGATCTAATTAATGTCTACGTTGACCCTTTGACTGTGGCTGCTCTTAGGGCACGAGAAATAAAGTAATTAATTTGCATGAAATAAACAAGCCAATAAAGGAATCGGTTTAGTAATTAAAACCAGAATGAGCAATAGGGTTTAAAAAAAGGGAGAAGAATATGTCGATAATTAAAATCTAGAATGGTCATTAGAAATTTCAGGACGTGAGGATGTGTTCGCTAAGATGACCACAGACGTAGATTCCAATTCTTTGGTAAGAATGGAAGTCGTAGCTACAGGGTTTGTTAAACAGTTGTGAGTCACCTGACAACGCGAAGTGAAGAATAACATGCTGTCTGATCTATACAATCCATTCCTTCTCTAAGTGTGAATTCCTGTTTCATCTTTATTCTTTCTTGGAGTCTGTCTAGTTACTTGTTGCTCTTTATAAAATGCGCGGATGTATTCAGAGGTGTCGCACGCATACAAATACACAAACGCATGCACAAAATACACCATCAGCAATATATCAGTGAAAAAAAGGAAGTGAGATAGTTAGATAGACAGACAGATAGATAGAAAGATAGATAGATAGATAGATAGATCGATAGATAGTCAGATAGGGAGATAAATAGATAGATAGATCGATAAATAGATAGATAAGAGATAGATAGATAGATAAATAGATAGATAGATAGATATATAGATAGATAGATAGATAGATAATTCGATAGATATATATAGATAGATAGATTGAGATAGATATATAGATAGATCGATAAATAGATAGATAAGAGATAGATAGATAGATAAATAGATAGATAGATAGATATATAGATAGATAGATAGATAGATAATTCGATAGATATATATAGATAGATAGATTGAGATAGATATA
Organism: Penaeus chinensis; assembly: GCF_019202785.1. Classification (NCBI taxonomy): domain Eukaryota; kingdom Metazoa; phylum Arthropoda; class Malacostraca; order Decapoda; family Penaeidae; genus Penaeus; species Penaeus chinensis. The sequence goes on from NC_061820.1 coordinate 15,543,727, forward strand.
TAGATAGATAGATAGATAGATAGATAGATAGAGAGAGAGAGAGAGAGAGAGAGAGAGAGAGAGAGAGAGAGAGAGAATGAGAGAGAGAAACAGACGGACTGAGATAGAAACAGACAGACACACAGACAGACAGACAGACAGATCAAGACAGACAGGCAAACACGCAAAACAAAGCCGAAAGAGGAAGCCAAGGCAGCAGTGTACCTGAGCCTTTCAACTCGAACTCTGGGAAACTTTCCAACATAGCCCGAAGCAACACAGACCTCTCCGTCTCTTCCTTAGTACTTCCGCGCTGATCTCCAGGCCGGAGGTGCAGGGTAGCGGCAGCATTAGGATCGAGAGGAAGGGGAGGGGGTCGGAGAGGCAGTGCCGCGCGGAGAGTGCCTTTGCTGTGCCTTTGCTGTGCCTTTGCCGTGCCTTTGCTGTGCCTTTGCTGTGCCTTTGCTGTGCCTTTGCTGTGCGTTTGTTGTGCCTTTGCTGTGCCTTTGCTGTGCCTTTGCTATGCCTTTGCTGTGCCTTTGCTGTGCCTTTGCCGTGCCTTTGCTGTGCATTTGCTGTGCCTTTGTTGTGCCTTTGCTGTGCCTTTGCCGTGCCTTTGCCGTGCCTTTGCTGTGCCTTTGCTGTACCTTTGCTGTGCCTTTGCTGTGCCTTTGCTGTGCCTTTGCTGTGCCTTTGTTGTGCCTTTGCTGTGCCTTTGCCGTGCCTTTGCTGTGCCTTTGCTGTGCCTTTGCTGTGCCTTTGGTGTGGCTTTGTTGTGCCTTTGCTGTGCCTTTGCCGTGCCTTTGCTGTGCCTTTGCTGTACCTTTGCTGTGCCTTTGCTGTGCCTTTGCTGTGCCTTTGCTGTGCCTTTGTTGTGCCTTTGCTGTGCCTTTGCCGTGCCTTTGCTGTGCCTTTGCTGTGCCTTTGCTGTGCCTTTGGTGTGGCTTTGTTGTGCCTTTGCTGTGCCTTTGCCGTGCCTTTGCCGTGCCTTTGCTGTGCCTTTGCTGTGCCTTTGCTGTGCCTTTGTTGTGTCTTTGTTGTGCCTTTGCCGTGCCTTTGCTGTGCCTTTGCTGTGCCTTTGCCGTGCCTTTGCTGTGCATTTGCTGTGCCTTTGCTGTGCCTTTGCTGTGCCTTTGCTGTGCCTTTGCCGTGCCTTTGCTGTGCCTTTGCTGTGCCTTTGTTGTGCCTTTGCTGTGCCTTTGCTGTGCCTTTGCTGTGCCTTTGCTGTGCCTTTGCCGTGCCTTTGCTGTGCCTTTGCTGTGCCTTTGCTGTGCCTTTGCTGTGCCTTTGCCGTGCCTTTGCTGTGCATTTGCTGTGCCTT
>NC_061820.1:15560026-15565026 GCF_019202785.1 Penaeus chinensis
TTTATTATTATTATCATTATTGTGTTTATCATTATTATTTTTATTACCATTGTTCTTGTTGTTGTTATTTATTTTTAAATTTTAGTTCTTTTATTAACATTATCAATATTATCACAAAAATTACTATTGCTATTGTTATTATCATGATGATGATGATGAGTATAATCATTATTATCATAGTGCTTATTATTTTCATTATTATTATTAGTAGTATTAGTATTATCATTGTTGTTGTTATTATTGTTATTATTGTTATTATCATTATATTATCATTATCATTATTTTTATCATTATCATTATTGATATTATTATCGTTATTATCATTATTATCATTATTATCTTTTTTATCATTATTATTATTATTATAATCATCATCATTATTTTTATAATCATCATCATTATTATCATCATCTTTATCAATATTATTATTATAATTATTTGTTATTACTATTATTATCACGATTATCATAATTATCATTATCATTATTATCAGAATTATTATCATCAGAATTATTATTGTTATCATTATCATTATTATTACCATTATTATCATTATTATAATTTTCCCTGTTATCACAATTATTATTATAATATCTATTATTACTATCATAATCTTTATTAGTATTATCATTATCATTATCATCATTATCATTTTCATTATTTTTATAATAATTATGATAATAAAATGTAATAATGACGATAATAACAATAAAAATCATAATAATGATAACAATAATAATATTAATGATAATAATAATGGTAATAAAAGTAATATTGTAATATTAATATTGTAATAATATTGTAATATTGTAATATTAATATTGTAATAATATTGTAATATTGTAATTGTAATATTAGAAATTATAACTATCATTATGATTATTATTTTCATTATCATAATTACTGATTTTTTTATATTATCATTAATATCATTGTCAATATTATAATGATTATTATTATCATCATTATTTCTATTATTATTATTATTTTTCTTTTCTTTTTCTTATGATTTTTATTATTGTCATTACATTATTAGTGTTGTTATTGTCATAATTATCATTTCTATTATTTTAATTATCGTTACCATTGTTATCAATGTTATCATTATCTTTAACACAGTTATTATTATTATCATATTTTTTCCCGTTTTTACTATTATCTTTATCATTATTATCATTAATATTATTATTTCCATTCTTCTTGTTATTATTGTCATTATTATTTTCATTATTATTTTTCAATTTTATTATCTTTATTAGTATCGATATTATCATAATCACTATCATTATTATCATTGTATTATTATAATTATCATTATTATTATCATCATAATAATGATTATTATTATTATTATTATTATTATTATTATTGTTAGTATTGTTATTCGTATTATTGTTGTTATTATTATTATTATTATTATTATTATTTTTGCTGTTTCTATTGTTATTTATGTTACTATATAATTCTTATCTTTATTTTCATAATTAGTATTACTATTATCATTATCATTATTGTAATTGTTATTATTATTATTATCATTATTCTTATTATTATCATCGTTTTTATTATCCTTATTATCCTTATTATTATTGTCATTATTGCTATTGTAATCAATGTTATTATTATTACTGTTATTATCATTATTATTATTATTATTATATCCTTATTTTTATTACCGTTATCATTATTATTATTATTGTTGTTGTTATCATTATAATTATCATAATATTTATTAAAATTATTTATTATTATTATTATTATTATTATTATTATTATTATTATTATTATTATTATTACTATTATTATTATTATTATTATTATTATTATTATTATTATTATCATTATTATTATTATTATAATTGTTGTTGTTGTTGTTTTTGTTATCATAATTATTAATATCATTATTATCTCATTATTATTATTGTTGTTGTTATTATTTATATCATTATTGTGATCATAATTAACATAATAATAATAATTATGATGATAATAACAATAGTAATTATTATCTTTATTATTGTCATTGTCATCATTATTCTTATTGATATTATTAGTATCTTTTTAATTATTTTTGTATGTTAATATAATTGTTCATCATTATTACTATTTTTATTATGATGATAATCATTAATATTCTTATTCTTATCACCTCTATTACCCTTATTTTTTTTCTATAATTGTTACCATCTTTATTATGATAATGATTGTTTATTACTATAATAACAATAACAATAATGATAATAGTAATGACAATAATAACAATAGTAATAACAATAACAAGAACAATAATACTCATAATGATTATATCAATGATGATAAGAATGAGGGAATTAATAGTCGTAATGAAAGAAAACAAAAAACAAGAACAATAATTATGATAATATCAATGATGATGATCATGACAAGAATAATAATAATAATAATAAAAGTAATAGTGATAATAATAAAAATGATAAAGGCAACAGTGAAAATACTAATAACAACAGCAATGGTAATATTAATAATTATAATAATAATAACAATAATGATTATAATAGTAATGATAACAACAATAATAGTACTAATAATAGTAATTAAAAAAATAACAAAGATAATAATAATAATGATAGTAACAATAATAACAGTGATAATATTGATAACAATGCTACTAATAATGATAATAAGAATACTAATAACAATAATAGTAATAGTAATAATAATAATGATAATAATGACAATAGTTACCATTATCATCATCATCATCATTAGTATTAGTATTATCATTTTTTTTCATCATTATCATTGTCTTTATCATTATTATTAGAATTGTTATCAATATAGTTACTTGTATCGATTATTCATATCAGCTTTATCATCACTATATATATTATCCTTATTATCACAATTGTTATCATTATTACAATTTTCTGAATTTTCATTATCATATGCATCATGATTATCATAATTATTCTTATTAACATAATCACCCTTATTATCTTAATTATCTTTATGATCATATTTATCATATATATGTTATCATATATATATATATATATATATATATATTTCTATATGTATTATATATATACATACATATATGCATACCTATATATAAATATGTATGTATTTTTTTGTATTTATCTATATTTTTTGTTTTCATCACACCGGCCCTTTGAAACTCCCTTCTTTTCAACCTGATCTTGTTAAAAGGAATGGAATGGAGAGAGAGAGGGAGAGAGAGAGAGAGAGAGAGAGAGAGAGAGAGAGAGAGAGAGAGAGAGAGAGAGAGAGAGAGAGAGAGAGAGAGAGAGAGAGAGACGAGGAGACGAAGGAGAAGATTGGCAGGGACAGAGCCTGGCCAAGACACGAGGGCGGGCGTGAGGGAGCCTATCAAGGGAACCGTCCTTCTCCTGAGAGCGAGGGAAATGGGAGGACGCGAAGATGGTGGCGAAGGAAAAGACGAGGAGGAGGGAAGATCGGGAGAGACACGCGCGGAGGGAAAGCAAGAAGGAAAAATTAAAGAAAAAGAAAAACCTCTTTATCCTAATCTTAATAAGTGGAAGATGGGTGTTTTGAAGTCCTGGAAACGTGTAAGATAATCTTTGTAATGATGAATATGCAGATTTTGAACGAAACCCAATAATTATACTGACAATATTAACGATGTGATAATACCACGTTCAAGATCTACTCTGATAACAAGGTGTGATGGAGTTAAAGATCGTGCTGCTGATACTTGCAGACACTGTAATAATAAAAGTAATAATCATGGTGATGATAATAATGATGATGATAATAATAATAATTATAATAATAGAAATAATAAAAAATAATAATAATGATAATGATAATAATAATAATAATGGTAATAATAATAACAAAAACAATAACAATAACAAATAGATTTTAATTCATGACACTAATAGTAATAATATCTATATAACATTATTTTCCTAACGCTGGACGCTTGGCACTCAAGCCATGACTTGGACACCCCTGGACTGAGCAAGTGTCTTCCGCGGCTCCCATGGTTTCCATCGGCATTGTAAGATCCCTTTTACGTGTGATAGACACTGGGTTTGTACTGAGAGGCGCGGTGGGTTTCTCTGTTGGGCGTCGAAGTTAAGTAGATAAGAGTGTTTTTGTGGGGGGTGGGGGGCAATAATGCATAAGGGTTGTTAACGACAAAAAAAGGCAATCAGCAAAGCAAAAGTGCTGTTATTGTGGATAATGAAGCCTAAGTGTTGTTGTGCTCAAGCATGAATGTTTTGTTTTTTTAGTTTTTATTGAATTCAGTATGTTGGACCGTTTTTACTGTTTTATGCTTTCTATTTGCTTTTATTTATTTGTATCTTATTTAATAAATATATATTTTGTTCGCAAAAACTATACTAGCCATGTTGGTTCTGTCTTTTTAATGGATGAACAGGAAGGAGAAACATGAAAAATACTGATGCAATAATAATTAGGGAAACACTGGAGTATCAGCAATAACAGTAATGCGTGTGGCCTTAATTGCAGGAGCTACATGTTATTATTATATTAATATTATTGTTATAATTCTTATTGATATTAACATCACATCATGGTCATGATCATCACTATGATGATGATGATGATGATGATGATGATGATGATGATGATGATGATGATGATGATGATGATGATGATGATGATGATGATGATGATGATGATAATGATGATGATGATAATGAGGATGATGATGATGATGATGATGATCCTGATCCTGTAACAGAACCATGATAGTTATAACAATTTTGATGAAGATTCTATGTAATTCCGTTGATAAAAATAGCACTCAACACGACAAAAAATAGTGACAAGATAATGATGATGATGATGATGTGAAAGTAATTGCAGTAGTGACAAGACAATATGACAAGAAAATAATGATTGTGACAAAAGAAGAATTGATAACGGTATTGGTAATAGGGAGAATAGTAATGGTAGTGGTGATATTAACGATGATCAGAATAATGATAATGATAATAATGGTAATA
>NC_061820.1:15587526-15592526 GCF_019202785.1 Penaeus chinensis
AATCTCTGTCTCTCCTTTAAACGGTTTCTCATTCGTTCAGCAACACCCTCGGCTTAGAGAGAGAGAGAGAGAGAGAGAGAGAGAGAGAGAGAGAGAGAGAGAGAGAGAGAGAGAGAGAGAGAGAGAGAGAGAGAGAGAGAGAGAGAGAGAGAGGGGGGGGGGGGATAGCAAACCTAAGTAATTGTTACGAAAATACATTATGATTGTATTAAAACATGAGAACATGTATAAACCTACAACAGTATCAACAATATCAATGCTAATGATAGTAATAATGAAAACAATAATGATAAAAATAAATTAACAATAATAATGATAATAATGATAATCAATAGAGATAGAAAGATAGATAGATACATAAACAGATAGATGGATAGGCAGGTAGAGAGGGGGAGGGGGAGGCAAAAAGTAAAATCACATAATCGTTGTGGAAATAATAATAATTCTAAAACACTTGTCTCTCTCTCTCTCTCTCTCTCTCTCTCACACACACACACACACACACACACACACACACACACACACACACACACACTCACACACACACACACACTACATCGCGATAGAAAGTAAAAAAGGACCTTTGCTGACTCCAACTCTTAACAACACAGCGTTGTTGTTGTTTTTTTCATTTTTTTTTTTTTTCTCTCGTATTCGAACGCAGGCTCCGTCAACTCGATCAGCTGACAGAGCACTGGGCGTCTCATTTTCGCTGCTACGTATTAATCTTGTTCGAATATAATGGTGTTCGGGTAGCACCGGCGGAGTGCAGATTGGCTTGACTTTTAGCTAGTCAATAAAATCGTGTTCAAAGGACTCCTTTCATATCATGATTGGTGTGATTGTGTGTATTTTTGTGTGTGTGCGCGCGTTGTGTGTTGGTACTAGGTTCACGGACGTAAAATACTCGGTTTTTCTTACATTTATGTCTGTGTGTGCTTTAGTATACTGTATAGGTATATGACATATTATTATTGTGCTCATTAGTAATGATAATGATAATAATGATAAAAATAATAATTATAATACTATTATATTGTTCGCATTATCATTAATACTGCCATTTGATTATCGTTTTCATAATGCTTATCTCTTGCAGTACCATCATTATTATTACAATTACTATAATTTTTATTACTAATTCAGTAACAATAACAATAAGGTTAAATTTATGAATTATAATAAAAATAACAGAAACAGCAGCAATATAAGTCAACAACAAAACAGAATATTATAATAATCATTACTGCTTTTGATTATCATTGATAGCATTATCACCATCATTGTCATCCCCATCATGAATACTGCATGATTACTGCTGTCAGTACCAACAATAATTTAATTACCATCATTATCAAGATAAGCAGCATAAATGATAGCACGATCGTGACGTTGGCTATAATACTGTGTTATGTCTGTTATTTTATTTGTTTATAGTTTGTTACTAATAGTTCATTGGAGATAAATATTGGTCATTATGTATTTACCAATTTTACTTTTCAACGTTTTTTCCGGCAGTCCCTTTGTTTATTTTCGATTCATTATATTTATTACCCATTCATTAAAACATTACTTATGCTATTTACTTATTCATTCATCAATCCTGTTAATTGCTCACTAAATTAGGAGTCGTTTTATATGCCAAATGAAAAACTGATTTAATTATCTACTTGATCTACCATTCCTGCATAAATAATAATAATGATAATAATAATAATAATAATAATAAAATACTAGACTCATTACCTCTCTAAGGAAGGATCTAGTCCTATTGCTTACTTATTGAACAGGCTAGTCCTAATAAATCAAATCAAAAGTAATCATATTTAATTATCGTTTTACTAGACTAGAATACACATAGTCATAGAATAATCATAGGTGTAATCTCTGTACCTGAATAAAGTCTAATGCAAGCGGAAACGCTGCTGCAATTCCATGGTCATGTAAGATTAAGTGTTTCCTACTGCAGCCCCCTCTCTTCGTTCCCCCTCCCCCCCACTCCCCCCTAGCCTCAATAACACCTCCCCCCCCCCTTCCCTCTCTAGCTCATTAATACCTTTACCTTCGCAACTTCACTCACCCAAGCGCATCTCCTGTTTACTCAGCTTCACTATATTCTCTTATCCAATTTCAGTCTTTACCTCACTCACGTAAGCTTATCTTATCTTATCGTCACCTGTATTCGTCTGTTCTTACGCTTCAGATATCATCTTCATACTGACTCTTCCATATTTCTCTTCAAACTTACTCATCCAATCTCATTCTTATACTGACTCGTCCTATTTCTCAACCAAAATCACGTAATCTCGTCCTTATACTAACTCACGCATCCTTATTATCGATATTACTTACAGTTTCATCCTTATACTGTCTCATTTTTATCCTAAACCACACTCACCCAATCTCATCATTAACGAGACTCATACCATATATCGACTCAACCATCCTTATCCTCAATACCACTCACCCAGTCTTATCCACATACCGACCCATCTAACCTCACAAATACCATTTTTCTTCATAAGTTGTTCAACTAATACCATATTCACTGCATTTCATTTATTCTCAAACGGTTATAATATTGTGTCGTTTACGCTTTTCCGTTTTCTTCCTCCCATGCTTTTGCGAAAATCCTTCTTCCCGTTTTCTATGCTCTAACATCGCCTCTGCTTGTATTGTTTGCATCTCCTTCGTCTCCTTTTCATTTTCGTTTCGTTTTGTTTCTCTAGGTGCCTGTTATTGCTATTAATGTTATTGTTATTGTTATAATCATTATCATTATCATAGTTATTATCATTATTTTCATCATCAGCAGCAGCAGCATTATTATCACCATCATTACCATTTCTCTTATTTTGTTCGCTCTGTCCAACCAGTCATGCCTCTGTCGGATATTTATTGGTTAATCTGTATGATTATGCGAAAAGTTATGCAAAGTTTATGGGTGGGCTGTCTGTGCCACCAAATCATTAGATTTTAGTGATCTATACACACACTCACACACACACATATGCGTGTGTATGTGTTTATGTGATTGTGTGTGTTTTTGTGTGCATGCGAGCATTAGTGTGTGTGTGTATGTGTGTTTGCGCGTGTGTGTGTGTATGTGTGTATGTGTGTGTGTGTGTGTGTGTGTGTGTGTGTGTGTGTGTGTGTGTGTGTGTGTGTGTACATTTATATATATCCGTATAGATCTGTATCCACAGTGGTTGTTGGGTGTTGGTGAGGCTGTACTCCAGTTGTTTTTTTGTTACTTTGTTTGTTATTTTTATTCTTTTCGGCTCTACTTTTGTATTTGTTGTTTCTGGATTTAGGGTTTACTTTCTGTTAGTTTTGTTTCCATTTTGTTTTTTCATTTGATTTTTGCTTTACTTTTGTCTATGCTCTTGCTTTTTTTGCTTTTAAAAACTGGAAAGCGCGAGCTTCGTGTTCACGTGTGGCTGCTCGCTGCGCCACACTTAGCGGCCCCTTTTCCCTTCCACACCTGTGCTTGCAAACACCCTTGCCAGTCCTGTCTTTCCTGCAACTTTTGATCCTTTATCTTTCTTTTATCCTTCCCGGCGCAGCGCTCCAGTGGGTCTAGTTTGGGCGTTGTTCCCAGGATAAAAATGGACGTGAACAGAGAAAGAGGATATAGACACATATACTGTAAATAAAATGGATATTGTAATAAGAAAACAATTACAGCTCCACTAATATCGTCGTGCCTGACCGATAGAACCATCTAGTGGTTGACATAAATACCGGTTCACGATTATTAACTAGTCATGGGAAAGCTCAAATGATACTTGGCCAATTGCAGTCTTTGTTTGTGTGACAGGTTTTTCCTTATCCACCATATCAAAGCAGTTACATAAGATTGAATACAAAATATAATGATTCGTGCTTTAGTCTCTAGTCCCTGGTGAGTTCTTCTTTCCTGAAAGGTAAGCTCCAACTTTACAATATTTAGTATGGCTCGATGTTTTGAATAAGTTAGGATAGGTGATCACGTCAGCACCTTTTACTCATTTAGTCAACAGACGATAATTGGCTAGTTATTCTTAAACTTCCCTGAATGTCAGACTGTGCTTAGTATCATTTTAACACATTTTTAAATAGAAATTTTGCAACGGCACCAAAATACCGAATGAAGCAACTGGTTGAGAAACGTCGATCATAGACAGAAAATATATAATGATTGTTCATGTCTGATTGTGCTGCTGTCAGACCCATCGAAAATCATTAAGCTCAATAACTATTTTTTCTTTAGATAACTGACTGCAAATAGATCAACACGAACATTGTACAATAATCTTTAAAAAAATATGATGAATACCAAGACAAGTCATAAAAATAATGATGAAAAGGAAGACCACAGAAAAAGTGTTAAACAAAATATCAAGATTGATATTGTTATCGTCTGAACATTATATCAAAATGATAAATAGTATTGTCGCTTGAAAGTATTCCTGGCTAATGTAAAAAACTGAATATAAAACACTTCAAATTCTGTTCTCTCACATTGATTTAATTAATGAACATGCTAAGAAGGTGATAACAATAATGATAATAATAAGTATGTTGGGATAAAAATCAACTTGAATGTAGGAGAAATATTTTGTAACATTCTCCCTCGCCGACACCCCACCAAAAGAGAGAGAGAGATAGAGAGAGAGAAAGAAAGAAACCCTCAGAGTGCGAGAAAAAGAGAATAACTTGGGGAACAAAAGTGTGACACATAGAAAAAACCCGAGACACATGGGCGTGCCATATATTCAGTACAGGTGCTACATCTTCCTACATCTCTCACTTCCCTTCTTGTCCTTGGAAAATCCGGCCGAGCGGGTGTGGGGGCCAGCGTTTAGCTCTGCCTCGCGGGTTCCCTGGGGCCGCCCGGACGCCGAGCAGGGGCCGGGCGGGGGCTGGCTTGTCTCGTGTGCGGTTCTAGGGCTGTTGAGGCGTTCGTTGTAGCCTTGTCTGGTTTGTATTTTTATTTGGAAAGCTGATTTAGAGAATGG
>NC_061820.1:15610026-15620026 GCF_019202785.1 Penaeus chinensis
GAAATACTAGAGGGAAGAAAGCACGAAGGCACTAGTTTGGGATAACCGCGTCTTCGTTTAATGAAGACCAACACCCGAGCCATTTGGCCGACTCGGGAAACGGTCTCCTTAACAAAGGGAGATAGAGAAAAATGGCTTATAACCTGCGAAATAGCTTTAGGTAGTCGCCAAGGGCTATTCCCGGAGGATCAAAACTTGTGAAACGTAGCCGTGTAGCAGAGAGATAAAACCGACGAATTCAGGACAGACACGGGCGCATACAAGGACTCCCGCCGTGTTCTCGAGCTCAAGCGGCCATAACTCCGCATACTCCGCTCTGTGAGGGTCAAGGGCGCGCGGTTCGGGTGCCGGCAGGTGTGGCGGCGCGAGGGATCAGACGCGCTCGCTCAGTCGAGGTCCGGCTGACTGAGCGGCCCGGTCGAGGTCTTTACTCGTTTTTACCTTTCCGTTGGCAGTGTCTCTGTCTTTCAGCATCTAGCTATCCCACACACCCACACACACACACACACACACACACACACACACACACACACACACACACGTACACGTACACACACACACACACACACACACACACACGCGCGCACGCACGCACACACACACACACACACACACACACACACACACACACACACACACACACACACGCACACACACACACACACACACACACACACACACACACACACACACGCACATACACACACGCACGCACACACGCACACACACACACACACACACACACACACACACACACACACACACACACACACACACACGCACACACACACGCACACACACACACACACGCACTTGCATGGGAGTATTTCTGTGTATGGAAGTACTTGCCTCTGAAAGGGCGCCATCGTGTTGAAGGAGTTTTCACCTCTCACTCGCGGATGTCGGGCTTTTCACTTTCCCTCTTTTACTGGGATCTCTGCCATTGCTAAACGATTTTGTTCTGTGCGCTGCAGAATAGTTTTCGATAGCATTTTGTTTTTAAAACATTTATTTGTTCCAGTCTTTGTTTAAACTATCTAGGATTCGCATCCATACAGTTCTATTGTCTCTGCATTTTCTTCCTTTTAATAATCCCGCGTCCGCTTTCAAAGACTGATCGTTCCCCACAACTGTTGTAAGTCCTCCATGTTTTTTTTTCTTTTCTCTTTTCCTCGTGGTACGTTCTGGTGTCTGCTTTCCGTAACAGCTTGTTCTACACCATGCATCACGATGGCTGCATAAATCTCAAATTCATCTTTCCAAGTCGCTATAACTGTACTTTCTTGCAATGATGTCTGTGTCGTTGACTGTGGCGGTTCCAGCTTTGTTTTAATTTCGTTTTTCTAAAGTTAGATCCAAGTTTGCTGCACGGTTTCTTACTTCCAGGTTTGTCAAGATAGCTGCAAGTTTAAAGTTTGTGGTTTGTTAATATTTTTCTCCAAGTGAGGACCTACTTTTAGATTCCAAATATATCATGTCTGATTTATTTGGGGAAGCTCTTGAAGTGTTAATGGCATATGCAAATCAGGCTGATGGCAACCGTTGAAAGGAAGTTTGGTGGCCTCTGTAATTTGTTATGAGGTTTCTTGGGTTCTATGTCTTCCCGAAATACTGATTTTTAAAAATTAATGATATTAAACCGACGCGCTTTTTGTTGTTGCATTTCTCTGATCTTTGGCGAGTCGAATCATTAGATATATTTTTACCAATGTATTACGTTCTTTAAAGATGAAATGTATATATATTTTGACAAATGTCGTTGACTTTCGGCTCCCATAAGTTTGGTTTCGGAATTATCTACTTTTTCCTGGCATTCCCTCTTATTTGGTTAATTATGTAATTCTTATGATTCGCTGTTCTAAGAAATCTCTTAGTAAGAAGAAAAAAAAAAGTATGTATTTAGGTGATTCTTTACTCTATAACAGTAGAGATCCTCTAAACCATAGATATTTGCAAAGGGTGAAACTTTCTTGTCCACAGTTTCCTTGTGAGTATTGTTGTTAGCATCTGTTTTTATCTGTTTTCATTTATTTTTCCCTTCGTGTTTCCGTTTTGGATTTCCTTATTTACACGTTTGTTGGCTTATATGTACTCTGGTTAGCTAGTTTTGTTACTAAGTCTAAACTGGTCTCAAGTTTAGTGGACTTTTGTTGCTCTCCATGTGAGTGAGACCGTAGAGTCCACGTACTTTTTCCAATCTCGTTTATCTCTTTTTTTTTCCTGAATCTGCGGTTACGCGGATCCTCGGGGCCTCGGGAGGACTCGGGCTTGAGGCGGAAATGAAACAACAGGAAAAATGATAATGGTAAATAGAAAAGGAATGGAGAGAAATGAGGGAAAGGAGCATATTAAAATAACGATGTATCTATCTATCTATCTCTTTCTCTCTATATATACATATTATATGTATACACACATAAACACACGCACACACACACACACACAACACACACAACACACACACACACACACACACACACACACACACACACACACACACACACACACACACATATATATATAAATATATATATATATATTTATATATATGTATATACATATATGTGCATATATGCACATATATATACATACATACATGAATAACACTTAGCGAGACTGGCGCCCGTCTCGCCAAAGTATTGCTCATCACAGGAGGCACAAGGACAGCATGGGTGCCCACCGTTCGAGGCAGAGGGAGGGCTAATGTGAACCTGGTTGCGACGGAGAGTGTTCACCTGGCGAAAGATCGGCCTGCAGTTGAGAGGGTGGAGAGGGCGGGCCGATTTGAAGTCTCTTTAGGAGAGTCGTGGTTGAAGGATAACGCGGCATCGAGAACATGTCGAGGGCAGCCCAGGTTGGAGAACGATCGACCAAGGAAATCGATCTCTCCGTCCAGGTACTGAGAGTCACAGGATGCGGAGGACGCCGAGAAACAGCGAGGTGGCCACAGTATCAATAAATCTAGTTTGTACAATGTGGGGTTTTCAATAACACACACACACATATATGTATATATACATGTATATGTATATATATATATATATATATATATATATATATATACATATACATATATATGTATATGTATATATATATATATTCATATATATGTATATATATATGTATTCATATATAAACATATTTATATATAAATAGATATATATATATATTTACATATATATATATTTATTAATTTATATATATACATATATATATATATATATATATATATATATATATATATATATACATACACAGATAGATATAGATATATGAATATATAAATATAAATATATATATGTAAATATAGATACATACACACGTATCTATATATACACATATATATATATATATATATATATATAGATACATATATATTTATTAATTAATTTATATATATATATGCATATATGTATGTATATACATATGAATATATAAACACACACACACACACACATACACACACACACACACACACACACACACACACACACACACACACACACACACACACACACACACACACACACACACACACACACACACACACACACACACACACACACACACACACACATACACATACACACACACACTCACACACACACACACACACATATATTTATACATTTATATATATGTATATATATGTATATATATGAATATATATATATATATATATATATATACATATATATCTCATACACACATACACACATATATTTTAGGTTTTGTTTAATTTATACTAAATATTATAGTATGTCTCTCGTGTTTTGCTGTTTATGATTTACCTCCCCTGTTTTATATATTCTTAAAAATGTTTCACGTAAAATTGGTGTGTTTGTGTTCACTCCTCTGCCCTTTCTGGACTGCAGACCATCTCGCAGCATTTATCTTCGAGCGTCTGGCGTCTCCGAAACATCGCTCGTGCCCTACGTTGCCATTGCACAAGTTTGCATTGACCCCCACACCACCCGAAATGGATAATTTCTCACTAAATGAATTTTCGTTCTTTCCACATCCTCTAGTGCTACTCAGTGGAGAGAGTGGCCAGAAATTCTCGATGTCGTGTCTTTCAGTTTCAAGACCGTATCCATTTCTTGAGTTGCTTGTATCGAAATACGAATTTCATAGTCCCCGTCAGGAGGTCGCGTTCACTGTCTGTGTATAAGCGCTTCGGAAGACCTTTATTTAAGCTCCGGTTTTTCTCCGTCTTTTTCGTTCTTTTGGCTGTGACGTCTCCTCAGGGTGAGTGACGCATTGCCGTCCTTAAGCTCCCGAGGAGAACAAAAACAAGGACAGTCGAAAGGTGAATGAGTTCCTGGGGAAAAAAAAGGCTTGTCCCTTGAAACACTTAACATGGGTGTGAGAATATATATATATGTATATATATAGATATATATATAGATATATTTATGTGTGTGTGTGTGTGTGCGTGTGTGTGTGTGTGTGTGTGTGTGTGTGTGTGTGTTACATGCTAGATAAGGAATCATTCAATTTGCAGTAATTATTTATGATCGCCAAATGATATTATACATTCTATTAACTAATAATTCTAGTTGTATTATTTCATACCTTAAATAACAAAATATATGGACATATTAAACATTTCACAACAGGAAATCAAGACATTCCTACAAAATTATCAATTACAAATATCATTCAGTAAGCAAAAGAGAATATATACATGTATAAATATATAATATATATATATATATATATATATATATATATATATACATACATAATCATAATGCATTCATATTAGTAAAACAAATTACCAAAACCTTTCTTATATGTTATCCTTTTCGCCAAGTTTGCCGGTGAGTCAGGCTGTATATAGTAATGCAAATGATATACGAACTGTGATATACAAGACCTTCCAGAATGGCGTACATTCACGGTTAAATCCTTGGCACACTGACATTTCAATTTCTCCAATACGTCTTTCTCCTTGGTATTACATCGATTCAGATTTTACGAATGTTCCCTGTTTTGTCGAGGGGTTTCAGAGGGTCCGTGGGGATTAGAGAAAAAATCAAATTTATATTATATTGTTTATTTCAAAGGTTAATAATATTATCTGTATCTCAATTTATAAAGTACGTTTTACATATTGCATGCAAAGTTGTGTTTATGTGAATATTTCTGGGGAAAGGTGTCCGTAGCTTTCTTCAGAGTCCTAAAGGGGTCCGTAACTCTAAAAAGCTTGAGAATAACTACTCTACAACAATACACATTCGTATGAAGCTTCTGCCAGATTTCCAGATATAAAAATGTTATCAATATGCCAAGCCTTCATGTCTGGGGGTCGTTCTGAAGCATAACCAATGTTTCCTTTCACCGGAAGAAAATCTCAATGTGCAGCGCTCACACAGAAAAGAAATATACCTTTATCATGGCAATATTATCACAAAATACAATAAGTTTTACCTCTCAAAAGTAGCATCGTTGTTTATCGAATGCACATGAAAGCTCTTATTCATAGTATAATGATAATAATGATAATATATCAATACAAACACACACACACACACAAATATTTACATATATGTATATATACATATATATATATATATATATATATATATATATATATACACACATATACACACACACACATGTGTGTGTGGAGGGGGGGGGGGGGGGGACAATGCAAAAACTAGATTTATTGAAAATGAGAAAACAGATCCAAAATCCACTTAGATTCCATCTTCAGGTCTGAAAAGGAAAGGTAGAGGAGGTTCATAAAAGAGAGAGTGGAGAGGCAACGTGGTAAACGGGGAAGGTGAGGACAGACAAACGGAAGCGAAAAGAGGTCAGGTCAAGTCGGAGGATCGGGCGGACTATACACAGGACGGCCGGCATAAGGGAGAAGGCGGAAGATGAGGGAAGCGAGGAGACTATCAACAGGAGAAAAGCAGCTGTTCAAGTTGAAATTGGGCAGCAGCTTTAAGTAGGATTCCACCAGTCTGCGGGCGCGGACATCATTTGATGGCCTGTATCCCACTGATGCCAAAAGAGGGCGTTGTTGCTGTGTTCCGTGGATACAGCGTACTTGTGTTGAGAATGACGCTTAGTGAGACTGGCGCCTGTCTCGCCAAAATATTGCCTATCACAGGAGGCACAAAGAATAACATAGGTGCCCACCTTCGAGGAAGAAGGAGGACAGGTTGCTAAGGGGAATGTTCGCCTGGAGAAAGATCAGCCTGCGACGGAGATAGTAAGTCTATTCAGTGTAGGGTAGGCTGAATCCAGGTGGATTTCGAAACTGTAGTCTCATTTTCAAGAAATCTAGTTTTTGCATCGTGGATTATATATATATATATATATATATATATATATATATATATATATATATATGTACCGCGTTCATGTTGACAAATGTATAAAAGGTATGAATGAGAATGAATATCTTCACAATACAAGAGATGTATTTGACCGGTTTCGACTTTGTCTTCGTCAGAAATACATACAATAAGGGAAATACAGAGTATATATATATCAGACATGAGGTGATGAACTACCTGACGACTGTGACCTCCCACTTGTTGTTCGTATAATTGCAGCTGCGACCTTGGATAGTTTGAATATACCCGACGCTGCGTTAATGTTTTTCTCCGTCGCGATGTAAGCAGCTTCCATGACCTTCCTTTTCTGTATGTACAGTCTTCCATGGACTATTTTTGCTTCCTTCCAATTGGGTAGATGTCCAGCTTCATCTACATGTACCACCATGGCGTTGGAAGTTCTATGGTGACGGATGTCAGCTCGATGCTCGCTGATCCTGGTGCTGAAACCTCGGCCTGTTTCACCATAGTAAGCTGTATCGCAACTGCTGCAGGGTATGCGATATACAGCACTGTTAGGGTTGCTTCTGAGCTGCTTCTTGTCCCGTATCATGTCATGTATCTTTTTCCCGGATGTGCTGGCGATTTTCACATTATTGCCAAAGTATCTGCTAATCGTCTGGGAAATGTTACACGACGGTAATACGAGAAAATCATTAGAAGAAGGTGCAGGGTTTGGTTTTGTGAGAATATTTTCCGCCTTCTTTCTGAGGTTCAGAAGGAAGCCTCTGGGGTATTCATGATTCATAAAGGAATTAATTACAAAGGCAACCTCATCCTCAAGAAATTCGGGGCTGCAGATCCTCAGTGCTCTGAGGAAGAAGCCGATTACAACGCCAGATTTTGTTTTGTTGCTGTGGGCAGAGTAGTAATGGATATAATCATTTTTGTTTGTCGGCTTCCTGTAGACAGAGAAACGTAGGCCGTTGTCACCCCGATGGATCAGAGTGTCAAAAAAGGTAATTTCTGATCCTCTTCCTCCTCCACGGTGAACTGGATTTTCTCGAGAAAAACATTAACGCAGCGACCTTAGATAGTTTGAATCTAATCTAATATATATATATATATATATATACATACATAGATGTATGTATAAATATATTTACGTATATATGTATACATATATATATGTATATTTGTACACACACACACACACACACATATATTTATATATATGTGTGTGTGTGTGTGTGTGTGTGTGTGTGTGTGTGTGTGTGTGTGTGTGTGTATGTGTGTGTGTTTGTGTGTGTGTGAGTGTGATATCTGTATTTATAAGTATATGTGTAATGAAACACAGGTACAATAAGAAAAGAACAATAAATCATAAGATTTCGAATCCACCTGAATGGTTCATCAGACAAAGAAAAAATCTAAACGTCACCATTAATAATCCGTTTTTGCTGTGACTGTGTTTTTCTGTGTACACACAGCCTACGTACATCCATACGTGCACGCATACACGAACTGTGTTTCTATCAGCTTCCTCCTTCTAACAATAAATGTATTTTCTCCTCGCCTGCGTCTCCCCATCTCTTTCTCCGCTCGCCAGGGGACCAGCCTTATATTTTTCTCCATTCATTTTCCGGCGTCCATGTGTTCACGCGAGGGACGGAGGACACAACTGCCCACACATAATGTCAAGCAATACATTCTTTTCCATTCCTATTATTTTTCCTGTATTTTATAGCTTGCTTTCATCCCTCGGTTTATCCCTCAATCTTTTCTCTGCAACGGCTATCTATCTTCATTATGGTAATGGGATATCACTGTCACTCTTATTTGAAATTTATTTCAGTTATTAAATTGAGTTTTCTTCGTCGGCACCGTGTTGTATAAATAAAGCTAAGTTGCAGCCTCTCCTGCCTTGTATTGCATCTGCAGTATAAGAATATGATCCTCCTCAAGACCCCGGACATGAAATAAAAGTTATGATAGGCGAAATATGCAGCTGGTCAGGATCATGTCGTAAGCGATAAACTTTTCACGTCGATAAGAAAAGAATGATTGATCAGCTCTGTAATAGGGAAAAGGGGTCGTATATTTCACGATGACATAAAGAATTGTAACCCATACAGGAAACATGATTCCATTGATTGAGCCACACGTTATGAATTTATTTTCCATGTTACGTATTTTAAATTCTATCTTAATCATTCATTCTTCTTTGTAAGTGGCACTCAGCTCTTGGTGGAAGTATGCTGTTTTAACAATGATTACATTTCAGTGTGTTGTTCATTATAGATTCGGGAATGATTATTCAATTATGTGGCGCTGTCAACCATCCACTGTCAGTAATTGAATGACAGTTTTGCATACATTCACCTTTTAATATAATTTGAAATACAATTTTATACTGTGTGTGAATGTCTCTCAAATACTATTGCCATCCTTAATAAAATTGAGGATGGATTTTAGGGGTATTACTTAATTTTATTATTTTCATTATTTCTGTTATGGAGGCTATAACGATAATGGTGATAATAAGAGTAATAATGATAATGATAATGGTGATAATAAGAGTGATAATGATAATGATAATGGTGATAATAAGAGTGATAATGATAATAATAATGGTGATAAAGAAATGATAATGATAACAATAGTTGTAAGATAAGAATAACAGTCTTAAAGATAATAAAGAGTATTAGATGGTAGTAATGATAATCATAAAAAGGATAATTATAATCATGATAAGGAAAATTATAATAATGATAATGATAGTAATAATAATATTGATAATAATAATGATAATTATCAGTAATATTATTACTGACATTATAATACTACTACTAATAAATTGATAGTAATGATAATAATGATACTATTAACGCTAATAATAAAAAAATGCTGACAATAATAACAAGGATAATGATGATAATGATAACATGATCATAATAAAAGTAACAAAAGTAATGATAATGATAATGACACAAATACTAATACCAATACTAATATTAATATTGATAGTAATAGTAATAATGCTAATACTAAAACGATTATGATGATAATCATTACAATAAAAACAACAGAAATAACATTAATAGTAACAATGATAGTAGTCATAATGATTGTAATTATAATGATGATAATTATAATGGTAATCATCAACATTGTTATTTTTATTGTTCTTCTTTTATTGTTGTTTTTACTATTATTATTTTTTATCATTGCTGTTATTATCATTGTAATTGCTTTTATCATTATTATTGTTATCATTAATCTTATTATTATTATTAGTAGTAGTAGTATCATTATCATTATAATAATAATAATAATAATAATAATTATTATTATTATTATTATCATTATTTATTGTTATTATTATTATTATTGTTATTATTATTATTATTATTATTATTATTATTATTATTATCATTGTTGTTGCTATAGTAGAATTGCTTTTTGTTATCATTATTACTACTCCTATTATTATTATTATTATTATTATTATTATTGTTATTATTATCATAGATGTTATTATTATTATTATTATTACTCTCGTTATCATTGTCATTATCATTATCATTCTTATTACCATTGTTATTATTTTTATTATTATTATCATTATTATTATTATTATTGATATTATTATTATTATTATTATTATAATTTTTGTATTATTATTATTGTTATTATTATTATTATTATTA
>NC_061820.1:15665026-15680026 GCF_019202785.1 Penaeus chinensis
TTTAAAAATTAAATACAGCAATAAATTAAAGTTGTCGAAATAGGCTTCAAAGCGTTTCTTATTATTTCCAAAGCGGAAAAATCGTCAACAGAGGAAAAAATTAAAGACAGTCCTTGCGGACGTGAATAGAAAATATCAGTAAAATATAAGAAATGACTAAAGTAACGTCTGACCAAAAATCAAAAGATTTTTCTATAATTTTCGATGCAGAATTATCTTCAAATTTGTGTAAAATTGTATTGTAGTTTTAAAGTGCTTACACGAGCGGGATACTCCACACCTCTAAACCAAGCTTAGGCCGAGTCTTAGACGAAAACTGCCTTACGAAGACATTTTCGTGAGTCGCAGACGAATTTGGCGAGTCAAAGACATATGAAGGTAATCACACATCAAATAAACAAATATATTTTGGAGCATTATTCTGGGTGGGTGCTTCATGCTCGGGATGATGTGAAGCGGTGGTGTGGTAGCCTAGTTAGCGTTAAGTGCTTGCTTGCATGCCTTCCCGCTTTCAGCTGCCACCGCTGGCTAGCCTGGTGCGAAAAAGGGAGCAGCTATGCATAAGACTCCCCTGCCAGCTCATAGCCTCTCCATCATCAAGACTTCTACAGTGCCTCCTCGTGGCCACCCATGGAAACTAGGTACCTTGCGGTCCTAGGCTGAACTGTGGAGGCTCTTGGAGCAGCAGGAGGCCCTAAAGGTACGGAGCTATGGCCCACCAGCGTGTGGATACGCTCTGGCTTCGTACTAACTCCTGTCCCCCGTGCCCCCTGGGGTTAATGGGCGGCTGTGGGGAGGCAGGCCTTGCCAGTCGGCCCCCCCGAGATAACCACTGGCAACGACCAATGTAGATGTTGACGCTGGGGGGAGGGCTAAAGTCCCTCCTACCCAGCAAGTACGGCGGGCTGTGGGTCCCTCTGGGTTGGCGACCGCTGGGACTTGGGTAGGGAGGGGGGGTTACCCCCAATCCCAGCTGGGTCCCAGCGGCCGCCAGCCTGGCGTGATGCTTGTGGGGGAAAGCCCCAGGGAGCCCTGCAGGTGGATTATGGGGCCTGCAGCCAGCCAACCTCCTCTATATGGGGCGGCGTCGGTAGGGGTGGCAGAGGTGGCGCCCACCCCGAGTGACTGCCCGAGGTTAGACCTCAGGCGGACTGTCAGGGTGGGGGCTTGGAACATCCGTTCCCTGCGACAGGACGATCGGATACCACTACTATCGAGGGAATTGAAACAGCTGAGAGTTGAGGTGGCTGCTCTCTCGGAGGTGAGAAGACCTGGCAGTGGCATGATTAGTGTGGGTGGCTACACCTACTACTGGTCGGGCCGCAGCGATGGACACCATCTCCAGGGAGTAGCCATAGCCATCTCCAGCAGACTTCAACCCTTGGTAGTTGAGGTCACTCCAGTCGATAAGCGTATCATGGTATTGAGACTGAAGCTTTCATTTGGCTTAATGTCTCTTGTTGTTGTATACGCTCCTACGGATGTATATAAACTTGAAGTGAAAGAGATGTTTTACGCCAAACTTGCATCTGTGGCAGACAGATGTCCTCGGCGAGATATTCGTATTGTTCTGGGCGACTTCAATGCGGTATCCGGCTGCGATCGAGCTGGCTACGAGATGTCTGTCGGTCCTCATGGCTCAGGAGCTGATGCTGGCAGCGAGAATAGCCTCCTTTTCCGTGACTTTGCTAGGTCCCAGAAATTGAGGATTTCTGGCTACTGTTATCAGCGTTCTGACCCGCATTGCTGGACTTGGTACAGCGATACAGGAAGAGTGGCCAAGGAGATCGACCACATCCTCGTTAGCACTCGATGGAGGATCCTCCAGAACTGCAGGGTGTATCGAAGTGCTGAGTTCAGTGGAACTGATCATAGAATAGTAGTGGCTACTCTCCTGGTCCACTTTAGAACCCCCCGTCGCCCAAATGAACACCCTAGGGTGTTTAATTTGGACAGATTGAGGGAGGAAGAGTGTACCCGAGGGGTTTGCCGAGGCTATCTCTGGTCGTCTCACAGCACTCGAGGGCCAGACAGACCCTGTTCTTATGTGGGATACCTTCAAACGTGAAACGCTTGATGCAGCTCAGGAATCCATTGGTGAACGCCCAAGAACAAGACAGAATTCCATCTCGCAGGAGACGCTGGAAGCCACAGATGCTTGTTGTGCGGCTCGACTGTCAGGGGATCGCACCTTGCACCGCTCTCTGGTGCGCAGGACTAGGTCACTGTTGAGAAGGGATAAGGAACAGTTTATCAGTAGTCTTGCAGAGGAGGTCGAAAGCCATTTCCTTGTAAATGACCTTCGTCCTGCCTACCAAGCTCTGAGAAAGCTGAACTCCAAGTCCCCCTCACAGACGACTGCAGTCCGCTCAGCAAGTGGCCAGATAATCTCAGATCCTGATGGGGTGCGTGTGCGTTGGGCTGAGTATTTTGAGCAGTTGTATAAGGTTGATCCACCAACAGTTAACATGGATGCAGGTAATGTTGAGACTCCTCTGCCAGATCCACCCATCAGCGAGGATCCACCCTCCCTGACCGAAATCAGGGGGGCGATCTCCAAGCTTAAGAGTGGTAAAGCAGCAGGTGTCTGTGGCATCCCAGCCGAATTGTTAAAGGCTGGTGGAGAACCTATGGCAAGGGGCTTGGATGCAGTCCTGTCTGCCATCTGGCAGACTGGTACCTTTCCCCCTGACCTGCTGAGGGGTGTGGTCATCCCTCTCTAGAAGGGGAAAGGGGATCAGTGGGACTGCAGTAATCACCGAGGCATTACACTATTCAGTGTACCAGGCAAGGTACTCGCACACATCTTACTGAGACGTATCAGGGACCACCTGTTGAGGCACCAAAGACCGGAGCAATCTGGTTTCACTCCTGGCAAGTCCACAATAGACCGCATCCTGGCGCTTCGAATCATTATAGAGCGCCGTCGTGAGTTCGGACGTTGGCTGCTCGCAGCCTACATTGATCTCAAGAAGGCGTTTGACACGGTGCATCGCGAATCTGTCTGGGTGATCCTGAGACTAAGAGGAATTCCAATAAGGATTATTGGACTAATAGCAAAACTGTATACAGGCACTGAAAGTGCTGTAAAGTGTGGTGGGGGCCTGTCGAGCTTCTTCCCTGTTAGTTCAGGTGTGAGGCAAGGCTGTGTTCTTGCACCAACACTTTTCAACACTTGCATGGATTGGATACTGGGTAGAGCTACTGTCCAAAGTCACTGTGGAGCAACTCAGGGCAATATCAAGGTTACAGACCTTGACTTTGCCGATGATGTTGCCGTACTCTCTGAATCTCTGGAAACCCTTGTGGCGGCTCTTGATGCATTTAGCAATGAAGCGAAGCCCCTGGGGCTAGAGGTCTCCTGGACCAAGACCAAGATCCAGGATTTTGGGGCCCTGCTAGGAGACCCTGTACAGTCGATACGTGCTTGTGGTGAAAACATCGAAGTCACAAAGAGCTTTATATACCTCGGTAGTGCATTTCACGACTCTGGGCTCTCAGTCCAAGAAGTCAGTAGACGGATTGGCCTGGCAGCAGGGGTCATGAAATCTCTCGACAAGAGTATTTGGAGATGTCGGTACCTGTGTAGAAGGACCAAGTTACGTGTTTTCAAGGTCCTGATACTCCCAGTTTTACTCTATGGTAGTGAAACTTGGACACTATCTTGTGCTCTGGAATCTCGTCTTGATGCCTTTTGTAACAGATCCTTGCGCCGGATCATGGGGTACAGTTGGCGGGACCATGTGTCCAACCAACGGCTGCACCGTGAGACCGGTACAGGACCTGTTACTTGCACAATCCGTGATCGCCAACTCAGGCTATATGGCCACTTGGCTCGACTCCCACAGGATGATCCTGCCCATCAGGTTGTCTCTGTCCGAGACAACCCTGGGTGGAGGAGGCCTGTGGGACGACCGAGAAGGTCGTGGCTTGGGCAGATCGATCAAACCTGTCGTGAGGAACTAGAGATGGGCCGGGCCCCTGCCTGGCGGCTCGCCATGAGGGATCCTCGTAGGTGGAAGCAGAGGGTGGATGCGGCTATGCGCCCCTGCCGGCGTTAGCTCCATAATGATGATGATGATTCTAATTTATTGTCAACCATTAACTAATCCCTTTTCAACATATTAACATAAATTTGACAACAAACTCATGTTACCAAATTATAGTTGAAAATATAAAATGTGCAATACTATTGTCATTATGAAAGTAAGATTCATTACAATATGTAGTTTTAACATATTACTGCAATCAATTAT
Organism: Penaeus chinensis; assembly: GCF_019202785.1. Lineage (NCBI taxonomy): Eukaryota > Metazoa > Arthropoda > Malacostraca > Decapoda > Penaeidae > Penaeus > Penaeus chinensis. The sequence continues at coordinate 15,669,283 of NC_061820.1, forward strand.
CTTCATAGAGTCTATAACGATGTAAATGTTTATTCTTACATTGTGATGTGGCTCTTTTTTGTTTTTTCATGACTCTTAGCCAGATTGCACATGATTAGTATTGTCTTTAATCAGGCATTATATATGCTGCTGCTGCTGCTGCCATCCCCTCTGGTCTCTACCCGAGGGCTTCACCTACCCCCGTGTTTGCCGTGAGTGGCACCCTCGTGCACTGTGGAGACGGGAGGTTAAGTGATGCCATGGAAGAGTACATCTTGCGGTTAACAACACGCCTCTTTGATCCCTTATTTTAACAAGATGGGTGGCCGGTTTTTGGCCTGGTCAGGGCAATTGGCCGGTCTCATTTGGGAGGCGAGGGTCAAGTAGTCACTACTTTGTTGGCCTTACACAAGTCTCGTGAGTGCCGTTAATACAAGACAGTATGCTCTCTTCCTGTAGCTGTTAGACAGTGAGCCTTAATATCCAGCTTCTCCTTATCGGACTCTGCGGTGGGTGGAGGCGTGAGAGGGTGAAGGAAGCCCTATTACATATGGCAACCCAAACCCAAACCACAAAATTTGGTAGAAAACAAGATGATGACCCATGCACCGTATCGGCCTTAGCATGCCGATGGGGCGGAGAGTCTGGACTCCAAAGGGAAAGGACTCCCCATGTCCTAAGAGGAAGGGTGCACCTCCCCAACCAACACCGGATACCTTCAACAAAAAGGAGTTTCCGGCCCTTGTCAGACGAATAAAGTTCAAAGAACACTGCCAGACCCTCCCAAAGAGCCGACCTACTGCTCTTTTACGATAAAGACATGACACTCCTGCACTGTAATAGCAATAGCTTTGGGGAGGTCGAGTGAGGAGGTGGAGAAAGCAATCAGGGTCGCTATAACGGCAATGACCCAGACTGTTGCAGCCCTGAAGGAGAGAAAACTGGCATCCAAACCAGCTCCTGCTCCACCTCAGAGCGAGACTCTCCTTCAAGCACCAACCTTGGCCGAGCTCTCATAGGCAGTGCCAAAGCAAGCTGAAACCGTGTAGCTTAGTAAGGCTGAGTCTAACCAGGCAAAGCCAAGTCAACAAAAGCCATAGCTGCCAAAGGTTCTCCACCTCCCAGTAGACTCCTAGCTAGTTCCATGATAGGCAATCTTCCATCTTGTGGAGATAGGGTAGAATCTCTTGCTATCCACCTAGTCAGGGGGCCTCTCTAACTGTACAATGTGTACAGCAGGCCAGCCTGTAGGAACTTAGATATCAGCAAGGCCTGTGCTACTGCAGTACAAGACCAGGTGATCATAGAGGGAGACTTCAGTCTTCACCACCCCATCCTGGTTCCCTGTATGAGGTCAGATGTGGTAGGCTATCACATAGCCGAGTTGCTTGAATCATTTCCCGAGATTACCAAAGGAGGGGTACTAGACCTCACCCTTGTCACTGAGGCTCTGGTGAAAAGAATCAGGTGTATCAATGAGACTGTTACACGTGAACACAATGGCACTGTTACTACCCTCTTGGATGCTGGGCCAGCCCCAATGCCATAGCATACTCCTAGATGGAAAACAGACAAGTCCAACTGGCAAGCCTTCCAGAATACCTTGGCCCACTGCCTTAGTGTGAAAGCATGGACTTGCTTGAGGCCAGACTTGTCAGTGACAAAGATCAGACAGACCATTCCCAAGATTCTGACTAGATCTAGAAGTTATAAAGATGCCTGGTATTATAATGAGATAAAAGATATCATCCACAGAGTGAACATCTGCAGTAAACATTTCCAAAGGCAAAAAACACTTGATAATATAGCCCTCTTGAGAGAAGTTGTCAGGGATACCAAGGAAACCGCCAAGAGAGTCAGGCAGGAAAAGTAGCTGAAGCGATGCAAGCCCTTTGCTACCACACCACACTTACAGATCTGTAGCAATGGACCAGGCGAGCCACCAACCACTCAGCTCCCAGATTTACACATAATGACCCTCAATCAGAGGCAACAGGTTGGTGCTTGAGTTATCTGGAAGAACAAGTAGCAACAGTTTGCGGGATTGCCCCATCTCTCTGGGCAAAATGGCTGAGAGGATGGTAGTAAACAAGACCCATTTGAAACTGGAACCCCCACATGAATACCTCCGTGGGTTCACAAATGGGCATGAGCACAATTCACCTTCTTAAGCACAACCAGCACTGTCACATCTGTTGCGTGCCCATGGCATCGTCACAGTACTGACCTAACCATACCCACTATGCTTATGACCTCTGGTCATAGTCTTGATCCATGGAACCACTCTGCTTTGAGTCACAGTCTTGCTTGGATGCTGCCTTCTCCTGGGGGCCACCCTCCAAGGCCTCCGATGGAACGCTACAAGGTGGATTACTCAGTCCAGCCCTTTTCAACATCAAAATGGTCTGTATATACACCTCCCACATGGGTGCAAGATTGTCTCTTATGTAAATGATCTTGCAATCATCTCCACTGGTTGATACTACCTAAGAAAAGCCAAGCATTGTCTGGACTTGTGTCTGAGGAATTTTATAGAATAGGACTAAAGATCTATGCAGCCAAAACAACGGCCATGACTCTGAAACTTAATGCACAAGGCTCAAGTCTGTGTGTCGACCAGAACCTCTCCTTCCAAAAGGCAAGTACTTGGTTGACTGAACTAAGGCAAGACTGTTTGCCATGAGAGCAATGGCCAGGGGACATAGAACAGGACACAAGATTATTATATGTACGTACTGTCTATCCACACTGTGAAAAATGCTTTTGTTGCCCTGATTACCCCCCCCCCCCTATCGACAGCCATGGTGGGGGGTTTGAGGTCCCAATGATCTGGTAAGTCAGACCAGAGGGCTACCTATACTGGAGGGGTCACCAGTGAGGGATGAGACAAAATGGCTTCCTGATGAACCAAGGCCTATGAGAGGGGATGGTGCACCCACCCCTGGTTCATTCCATCTTGGACCAGGGAGAACTCTCCCACATGTGTTTGCAGTGTGTAGCATCTTGTATTACTACGAATCTTGGAGGTTGAGTGATGGAACACACCTCTTTGGTCCTCTATTCTGGTAGACAGGTGGCTTGATCAAGTGCCCAGCCAAGTCAATCGGCTGGTCAATTATGGTTAGGGTCAAGCAGGCACTGTCCAGTTGATATTGCATAGGTTCCATGACTGCATCAGCACTGTAATTGTGACTGTGTGTATTTCCTCACTACCCCTGTAGCTAAAGCTTTCCCTCGCTGGACTCCATGGTGGAGGGGGGGGGGGGGGGGTAGGAAATTAAGAATTCTAATTTGTATGATATCTACAAATTTACAAAGAACTAGCTCTCTCCCTGATGACCTAAGCAATCCCCTAGCCAATCCCTCTGGAATGTCAAATGTCACTCTGGAACCTTTCCAGCTTCCAAAGGACAAGAATGGGAATTGTAATGGTTCCCGTGCTTCCAAACCAGGTGAGGTGAAAAGTCCTCCCCAGTCCATTAAGGAAATCTTACTTGGTAAATATGAAAGTATATCATATAGTAAATACTTAGTAGTGAAGGCCATTGGTGATTTATCAGTCATGGATCTTCATATTTTTTAAGTACATCAGAAGATGGTTAAGGTGTGTCAACATGATTATGGCAACGTGATTATCCCACAACGAGATGGTAGCCTGATAGTTCAGGTTTCATCACCAGACAAGAGTGACTGTCTGTGTGGAATATGCAACATTACTGGGGCTCAAGTAATGGCAGTAAAACGTTTAATGATGAAAGTTGATGCTCTGGAACGGTCGATACCAGCTATCCTAGCTTTTGAAACATTAGTCCTTCCAGAATCAGCTAAGTTGGCATGGTACCACCTCAAGGTAAAGCTATATGTGCCCAACCCTATGCAGTGTTTCCACTGTCAGGGTTATGGGCATGGAGCCAACTCTTGCTATTTTAAGGAAAATGGACAACCAAGAGTATGTGTAAAGTGTGGTACAACATATCATTAAGATAACTGTTCAGATTCAGTTGCTGTTATCACTGCAAAAAAGCTAAACAGTTAAAGGTACAAATTGAAAAAAAAAAAAAAAAGGATTGATAATATGGAGCTAGGAGAAAGTTTTCCAGAGGCAAAGTGATGTGCCTATGTAAACCAGGTAAGTCCTTTGCCTTGGTTCTAGCCCATCATCCTTCCTGCCACCATTTGCTCTCTAATACTTCTTGCACCATACTCTGTCACTACAATGAAACCTCAGTCCTCAAATGCTGAAACTGCCTCTGGTGAGTTGTTCTAATAAAAACAGAGTGAGTGGTCTACTGAGGAGACTCCTCCTCCCAGGTCTCCTCAGGTATTTGGAGCCATCAGTTAAGGCCCCAGAAACCTCAACATTGACAGTTCCAGCTGCCACCACTTCCACAGGTGCCTCTGCTGCTAGGCAGAATACCCCTGAACCAAAGGCTCAGGTAGGAATCCTGAGCCTGTTCAAAAGACTCCTCCCAAAGCAAGGCTCCAGAGGTCTCAATGGTGACAGGCCCATCTGCCGCGACATCCACAAGGGCCTCCACTGCTAGACAGAATGCTCCTGAACCTTTGCCCAGGCTAAGAAACCCTCCACAGGCTTCCTTTGGACAGTCTCAAACTAGTTCCACAAGTGAACAACCCTTCAAGAGGTACTCCCATTGTACCAGAGAGAGGCAGCCTAAAGGTGTGGTATGGAGAGGGAATTTGTCAACCTGAAAAACTGGATACCCCAATCCAATGGAACTGTTAGTTCATGCAAAATGAGAAGAACTGCAACATCTGATAGATCCATGTAACCCAGTTTGTATATGCCTGCAAGATATTATAACCAGGGAAAATCGTCCGATTTCCCTAAGAGGATTCCAAGTTCAAGCCCATTATGGGACCTTTGATAATGGACCTCATGGAGGAGTAGCAGTGATGGTACATCAGGATATTCACTTCCAGGCCATCCACCTGCAGACGATACTGACCTAACACTGTTGCATCCAACTACCTTGCTCCACATAATCTCAACATAGGTGATTTGGAAGATCTGCTTGGGCAGTTGCTCCATTCATTTCTACTCTTGGGAGATTTCACTGGTTAGCATCACCTCTGGGGAGACACTTTGTGCAACCCTCTAGGAAGGGCCTTGGAGTCTTTGTTTTCAAGAGTAGATGCAGTTTTACTGAACAGTGACACTCCCACACATTTACAAATTCAAACTGGGACATTCTCCAATATTGACCTGTCAGTTGGTTCACCTGATTTACAGTTGAATTTCACTTTGCAGGCCATGGAAGTGACAACTTTCCAACACTTTTAGAGGAGGTGAATGGTAATCCAGTCAATGGAGTGCAGAGATGCAGCTTGAACATGCAGACTGGAATCTCTTTAGATCAACTGAAGCATTGCATGGATCTGTGAATGATTTCCAGTGTGCTCAAGATGCTGTAAATCACTTCACATTACGAATTTAACTTACTGCAAAAGCATCCATTCCCAAAAGTAGCGGGCAGTACCATCGACCTTTGGTACCATGGTGGTCTATTGAATGCCAACAACCTTGGGAGCATCCTACACTGCCGGATTCTCCATTCTTCAGGCTGAATAGGAATAACACCCAATGTCGTTCTTCAGCAGGACTGCAGCAAAACTTGCCATTTTTGCAAAAGAGCTAGACTCCATACCAAATAATATCTCACTAGAGAACTTCCAAAAGTTCATGTTAAACCTATTCAATAGGATCTTCACATAACATTCCTGTCTCTAAACTTGGCAAGGATGCTTCCATGTCAGGGAATTACAGACCAATTTCTCTCACCAGCTGCATCTGCAAGCTTGTGGAGAAAATGGTAAGCTTCAGGTTGACATGGCTGCTAGAAAAGGAAAACATGCTGACCCCATATCAGTATGGGTTTGAAAAATTAAGATCGACCAAAGATGCACTTGTGAGGATGGAAACCGCTAAACAGAATTCCTTCGCACGGCGATGACAATTTTAGCAGTCTTCTTAGATCTTGAAGAGGCTTATGATACTACTTGGAAGAATGGCATACTGATGAAGTTGTATGACACTGCTTTAAGTGAACTTTACCTACCTTCATATAAAACTTCCTTTCTGACAGGAAGTTTAAAGCTAGGGTGGGAAACAGCTTCTCTAACCTGGAAGATCAGTTGGAAGGGTTCCCACAAGAGAGTGTCATGAGTGTGACCCTGTTAACCATTTCTATAAATGACATCTTATAGGTCGTTCCAAGTGCTGTCTCGTGTATGCGGATGACTTTACACTGTACTGCTCAGGAGGAAGCTTATAGGATGTGGAAGGACACATGCAGACTGCAGTAAATTAGGCTGTGCAGTGGATGACATACCATAGCTTCGTATTTTCTCCAAGCAAGACCATGGCTATACACAAAAGAGGAAAGTTCCATCCTTCCCACTGTATTTTGAAGTACTCTTGACTCAAGGCTTACATTTGTGCCCCATATCAAACAGTTAAGAGGTAAAAAGCTATATAAGTGCTTAGTATGTTGCAGGTTCTTTCACATCTATCTTGGGGTGCAGAAAGCACAAGCCTTTGCAGCTTTACCGAGAGCTTGTTCGTAGTAAACTGGGCTATGGATGTGAGACTTATTCATCTGCAACTCCCATTGTTCTCTGGATGTTGGACTCGGTTCATAATCTCAGCATCTGTACACGATCTTCACCTGTGGAGTCCCTGTATGCTGAGAGTGGAGAACTACCTCTTTTATTACACCAGGATTACATGAACATGATTTAATACACGAGACTACAAAGGATTCTGGGATCTCCTACATCCAAATTGATTTTCAACCCTCTTGAGGATAGCCAGTCCTATGATAGGAGAATGAAGAATCTTGTGGAAGATCTTATTTTAAAGCTCACCAAGGTTCTGGCTGTTGGAACTCCCCAATACCCCCTTTGGACAAATCAAGTCAAGCTGGATTTGGTCGGAATTGGGAAAGGGGAGAGATCCGAAGCAGAAGTCAGAGGGAGATTTCTTCATCAAACTTCTAAGTACCACGGATCAGTTGCAGTATATACAGATGGTTCGAAATCTGAAAATGGTGTGGGCTTTGCAGCAGTGAGCAGAAGGAAGACTGCATTTGGCATTTTTTCTCCAGCAGCCTCGATCCTCACTGCTGTTACATACCATCCTTGCAGCAGCTAAGGTGTCTAGAGATTTTATGAAGCATTCTATTGTAATATATTGTGACTCTCGTAGTGTCTTGCAAGCAATCAAGAGTTTAAACTCATAACATTCAGTGGTGAGGGAGGTTCAAGATTGGCTTGCATTGATGTCAGCATGTAAGGAGATAACTTTGTGTTGGGTTCCAGTGCATGTTGGTATCAGTGAGAATGAGCAAGCTGATCGGAAGGCCAAGGCAACTGCCACTCAGCCCTGTAATGCTCCCACGCACCGACTTGAAACTCAGCATCAGGAGTTGTCTTTGCGATAAATGAAGGGATCAATAGAGGCATAACTCTAGAAACAAAATGCGAGAGATCAGAGACGACCTTGGCAGTTGAGTGATGAACATCCATCCCAACCGTCAAGTAGAAGTTGTATTAACAAGACTAAGAATCGGGCACACAATACTGACTCATGGGTCAATGATGACTAAAAGTGAAGCATGCTGTTAGGGATGCCAGGAGGCATTAACGGTCACACATGTAGTGGAAAGATGTGCAACGTTCTCAGAAAAAATATGTATGTACTTGTCTCCTCCATATTCACTGAAAAATGAATGGAGGGAGGATTGTGACATAGGTCTTATTAGTTTCCTAAGGGAGAATAATATTCTTTTAATAAAATTTAATTATGCATAATATTTATGTAATAATTCTATACAGTTAGAGCAAAATATTTATGTTTTTTTATATAATACTTATTGTTATTTATAAGTCATTTATTGATAGATTTTGAACATCATATATATTTTAAATTTCTATCCAACAAGGTATTCACCACTAATGACCTTGCCTATTGACGAGGTAGACAGTCTTAAATAATCAATCTATCAACTGATTGCTACCAAAACAAGACTAAGAGAAAACTGGAGACAGTCCAAAATGAAGCTGCCAGGATCATTCTCGGTGCCCCTGGTGGACAAAGGTCCTTAACCTCCGCATAGAGGCAAACCCTCTTTCCCTGGACTCCCAAATTAATCTAATGTCAACACAGTTCTTTTCCAAGGTCATCCAGGCAACCCGGAACACACACATCCGACAAAAAGTACTTGAACGCCTAGAACAAGCTCTTTTCAAACAACTCTTGGCTGTCACACACAGCCAGAGTGTTAATACACTATCAGCTTAAAGACCAATTACTTGTTGAGGGCATGAACTCCCCCCACCCTGACTATACTGAACCCCCGCATGGGCACTAACGAGTTTTCGGTCATGAACTTGTCACAGAGAAAGAACCAATACCTCATGCCTGGACTGAAGGCAGAAGCCGAGAGGTTCATTGCAGCCATCACTCCTCCTTGTAGTATATCCTACTTCATGGATGGGTCAGTCTATCCTGTAACCCATACTGCAGGCATTGATTTTGCAGCTAGGGGTGCCACAACATTCATGAGGGTAACAGACGTTTCATCGCTCTAGACAGAGTCAGTTACGATAATGAAAGCCACATGTCTTTCCCAGAGGAAAGGACATGTGGCAATACATACAAATTCTAGAGAAGCCAGTTTACAGCAATTTACCTCTTGCTCGAGGTTACCAACCTCCGCTGGCCTGACCTGACGTGCAAGGGTCACATAACAATCTGGGACACTTGCCGACATCTCCCTAGCTCTGGAGACAGTTAGGACGGAAGCCTGCAACGGAGCACTGACCTGACATATTAACCAGGAAGACACCGGCACCCCCTTTTTACTATTATTGGTAGTTGTAAATGTGTATTCGGCTCGCTGTGGAACACCAGTGTAACATTATACAGATAAGTCTTGTGTTTTGTTTTGTTTTTTAGAAATATTACTATCGCAGATGTACAATTGTTATATATTATCAAAGCCGATCTATTAGTAAATGTTTTGATTTTTTTTTTTTAGTTCTTTTATGTTACCTTTTTTTTCTTCTTAAGGAGTTGTGCCCAGGCTCCTTTTTTATGTTTGTTTTTACGTTCATAGGTGTCACAAGTACACAGTTAACATATGCCATCACAGAAAATGAGAGCAGTGTAAAGGAAAACGGGGAAGCCCAGTGTTTAAAAACCCTTCAATGTTTTATTATTAAATGTAGATTTTAAATAAAATCATCACTTTATTTCAGTACTTTAACTGTTTTTTGTCCTAATTTTTTTTTTTTTTTTCATATTTATCCCTGGCCCACCGAGCCTTCGCATGGTTTTTACCGCTCGATGATAATAATTATAATAATATTGATAATAATACTAATAATGCTGTTTTTGATAATAATACTGATAAGAGTAATAATAATAATAGTAATAACAATGGAGATCATTAAAAATGATGATAATGATGCTAATGATAATGATAGTAATAAGGATGATACTGATAAATATAATAATAATACCAATACCAATACCAATAACAATAGAAATTACAATAACAATAGCATAATATTGATAATAATAAAACAATAATAATAATGATAATGATGATGATGATGATGATGATGATGATGATGATAATAATAATAATAATAATAATAATAATAATAATAATAATAATAATAATAATAATAATAATAATAATAATAATAATAATAATAATAATTACCATAATTATTTTCATCGTAATAATGATAATGATAAAAATAGTATTGATAATAATGATAATAGTGATATTGATAATGATAATGATCATGATTATGATTATAATAGTAAAAATGCAGATAATAATAATAATAATAAGAGTAATAAGAGTACTACTACTTCTAATAATAATAACGATAACATCAGTAGTAGTATTAATGATAACAATAGTACTACTACAACTACTATAACTGCTTCTACTACTAATAATGATAGAAATAATAATATAATAATGATAACAATAATCACTAGTGATAATGATAATAATTACAATAATAGTAATGATGGTGATGATGATAATGATTATAATAATGATAATGATAATAACTAATTGTTATAATGATTAAGATAATCATGATGCTGATCATGATAATACTGCTACCAATAATAATGGTAATGATAAAGATAATACTGATAAAGATTAATAATAATGATACTGATAATGATAATAATAATAATAATAATAATAATAATAATAATAATAATAATAATAATAATAATAATAATGATTATGATAACAGTAATAATGATAATAATAATAATAATAATAATAATAATAATAATAATAATAATAATAATAATAATAATAATAATAATAATAATAATAATAATAATAATGATAATAAAATAGTGTTAGTATTAATAATGATAATGATAATAATAGTAATGATAATGATAATGATAATGATAATGATAAGAATAAGAATAAGAATAAGAATAAGAATAAGAATAAGAATAAGAATAAAATTAAAGGTAATGATAATAATACTAGTAATAATAATAATAATAATAATATTAATAATAGTAATATTACGACTGCAGCTCCTACTACTAATAATAATAATTACAATAATGATAATTATATTAATAATTACAACAATAGCACTATTAACAATAGTAATAATGATGCTGATAATAATAATAATAATCATAATAATAATATTAATAATTACAATAATGTTAAAAACGTTAATGTTAACA
>NC_061820.1:15697526-15705026 GCF_019202785.1 Penaeus chinensis
CAGGTTCATTATTTTTCTCTGAAATAGATGCACGAGAGAGAAGGGGGTGGGGGAGGGAGGGAGGGAGAGAGAGAGAGAGAGAGAGAGAGAGAGAGAGAGAGAGAGAGAGAGAGAGAGAGAGAGAGAGAGAGAGAGAGAGAGAGAGAGAGAGGAGGGAGGGGAGAGAGAGAGAGAGAGAGAGAGAGAGAGAGAGAGAGAGAGAGAGAGAGAGAGAGAGAGAGAGAGAGAGAGAGAGAGAGAGAGACAGACAGACGGACTGACTAACTGATTGGCTGACAAACAGACAGGCAGACAGGTAAGCTAATTAACTGATTGACAAACAGACAGACAGTCAGAGAGAAAGACGATAAAGAGAGGGAGAGGTTAAGAGAGAGAGAAAAACAGACAGACAGACAGACAAAGACAAAGACAAAATCAAAGAAAGGGTGAAACGTATGATATGTAATCTATCACGCTATTCTGTTGTCTGATAGTCAACTAATTATCAATAGGTTACCAATCCTTCCCGTCTCGCTATGACAGGGGCTGCGTCCAGTGACAAGGACGACTCACCCCCCCCCCCCCCCCCCCCCCGCGCCACGCAACTCTAGCATCAGATGCAATATGTAGTCCATCGCAGAGGAAGCTTGCCTTACAAACAATGATGGCGCCTCGAATCTCGTTGCATTCGAGTTGCAACGATAGTCTCGGATGAATAATATTCTCGGAAAAATAATAATCTTGCAATGTCATCTTCCTGCATTTACGTTGCAATATGGGCAAGACGAAATGGTGCACTCTTTACCACTGATATATCATCTGTTACACTGCAAGGGCTGTGTCGCGTCTGTGGACCGCTAAATTGTGCCACATAGTTACAACGCGCGTGGAAGGCTCCGTTGCCGTGGGAGTGGAATTATACTATTCGTAGAAATTTCATTCCCTCTCTCTCTCTTCCCTCTCTTTCTTTCTTTCTCTATCTCCTCTCTCTCTCTCTCTCTCTCTCTCTCTCTCTATATATATATATATATATATATATATATATATGACAAATAAACATATACACACACACACACACACACACACACACACACACACACACACACACACACACACACACACACACACACACACACACGCACACAGCCATTTATTCAACTGCAGGACCAAGGCCTCTCCCAATTTATTATTGAGAGGTCATTTGGCAGTACCACCCTTACCAGATTGGATGCCCTTTCTAATCAACAGTGCTACCACTTATGTATGTATATAAACATATAAATAAATATATATATATATATATATATATACATATATATATATATATATATAATATATATATACATATATATATACATATATATATATATATATATATATATATATATATATATATATATATATATATATATTAATACGCATACATATAGATAGATAAATAGGTATGTGTGTGTGCATATATATATATATATATATATATATATATATATATATATATGAATGTATGCATGGGTATATGTACCATGTCTTTCTCTGTCCCTTATATGACGTCTCCCTGTGCCTTTTCCATCTCCTAATCACAGCCCATCGTCACAGCCGTAACAGGCCGTGCGCCGACGGTAACGCGGGCACGGCAAAGGTCGCGGGCTCGCGCCACGCAGCCGGCCGGGGGCCGCCGGGGTAACCATTCCCCGTGCCGCCTCGCTTCTCGGTCGGTTTGTGGCCCTGCCCTTCACACAGGCGACCGCTCCCGTCTAGACGTCCGGAATGGTTTTCGAGTACCGCCCCCCCCCTCACTGAGGTGAAACAACCTTTGGATGGTTGCTTCAGAGGGATGAAAGGAACCAGCTGACAAAAAGGACAAAACCCCCCTTCCCTCACTGAGGTGAAACAGCCTTTGGATGGCTGCTTCAGAGGGAAGGGGGAAACACTTTGAAAAGACACAGGTCCTTTCCTTCCTCACTGAGGTGAAACAACCTTTGGGTGGTTGCTTCAGAGGAATGTAAGGAACTGCCTGGCAAGAACGCAAAACCTCCCTTCCCTCACTGAGGTGAAACAGCCTTTGGGTGGCTGTTTTAGAGGGAAGGGTGAACTACTTCGAAAAGACACAGGTCCTTTCCTTCCTCACTGAGGTGAAACAACCTTTGGGTGGTTGCTTCAGGGGAACGAAAGGAAGTGCCTGACAAGAACGCAAAACCTCCCTTCCCTCACTGAGGTGAAACAGCCTTTGGGTGGCTGTTTTAGAGGGAAGGGGGAACTACTTTGAAAAGACACAGGTCCTTTCCTTCCTCACTGAGGTGAAACAACCTTTGGGTGGTTGCTTCAGAGGGATGAAAGGAACTGCCTGGTAAAAGTGCAAGACTCCTCTTCCCTCACTGCGGTGAAGCAACCTTTGGGTGGCTGCCTCAGAGGGCTGAGCAAAAGGGCTCCAAACAATGATGTCTCGTAGGTGGAAGGGCATCCCCTCTGGTCTCTCCCCAGGGGTTTACACCTACCCACGCGATTGCCGTGCGTGGCAGCCTTGTGCGCTGTGGAGACGGGAGTCCTGGAGGTTGAGCGATGCCGTGAACGAGTACGCCCTGCGGCTAGCAACACGCCTCTTTGGTCCTCTATTCCAGCAAGACAGGCGGCCTGATCCCGGCCCGGTCACGGTCAATCGGCTGGTCTCCCGCGGGAGGCTAGGGTCAAGCAGTCATGCCGCCATTGGCACTCACAATGGTCCGTGAGTGCCGTCACAATGGCTATTGGCTGCGTATATCCTCTCATCACTCCTGTTGCTGTTAGACACTGGTTCTGACACTCAGCTTCCCCTTGTTGGACTCCGTGGTGGGTGGGGGCGTGAGAGGATGAAGCACTTACCAATTCATGGAAAAAACAATCAAACACCCCCCACAGACTGAACTTACAGTTGACGAACCGCGCAAGGCCCAGACCACGGTAGTCACCATGAAGGCATATGCGCCTTCCGGTGGCAAAAGAAAGCCCCAAGCACAGGATGACACTGTCACCCCTGCTGCTAAGGTGGACAAGACCGAAGCCAATGGGTCTGTCCACCGAATAGTCAAAGATCTTGACTCGCGAGCTGGCCTCTCCAGGCCAGCAGCTAAGCCAGGGAGGCCCCTGAGTTCACAGACGGCCTCCCCGACTGAGAGGGGAGAGCAGGCTGAACCAGCCGCATCAGCTCCTGCCTCCTCAAACAAGCCCGAAAGCCGAAAGGGCGGGCCGAAGCGTCCGAGGCCGGATACCGACTCTGATGAAGAGTCGGGACCCCCTAAACGCTTCACCCAGTTCAAAGTGCCAGCTAAACCCGAAGGCTTCGACAATGCCTACCAATTGGTCAGGGCATTGGAGTTGCAACGGAAAATCCGGTTGTCGATCCGGGTCGCCCGAGATCAGGGCATGATCATAATGCCCAAAGATCAAGCTACCTTAAATTTCCTCCGGGAAACGAAGGAGCTAACTGATGGGAGAAAAGTGAGTCTTTCCCCACTAAGTCCCGAGGAAAAGAGAGCCAAGATGGTGCTACTTGGCTTCTCAGTCTCGTACGATGTGGAGCTGATCGCTTCACACCCACAGGTCGTGCAGGCTTCCCGAATGTCGAAGGGGAAGACCCCAACCAGGCAAGTCCTGGTGACCATGAAAGGTGCCCCAACCACTACCCTTGATCTGGGTAACTGGGGCACCTACAACCTTCGAACGTATGTGCCAGAACCACTTCGGTGTTTCAAGTGCCAGAAATACGGTCACCACAAGGCTAACTGTACAGCCAAGCCTAAATGTGGTGTCTGTAGCAAGGCACACAACACAGAGGTATGCCTCAAGGCATACAAAGAGGAAAAGAGGGACACAACAGCCAAATGTCCCAACTGTGCCAAGAAGCATCATGCCTGGAGCCTGACTTGCTCTGTCAGGAAAAAGGCGGCCCTCAGGCGACAAGAGGTTGCTCAAAACCGATCAGACTTTGTTCCTGCCCCACCGGGCACCCATGTCTGGGGAAGGAACAAAAGCGAAAAGGCCCCCCGACCTCCTAAGAGGAAGGAAGCCGCCCCCCAGCCGACACCGGATGTCTCCAACAAAAAGGAGTTTCCGACAATGCCAAAGGTGCAGAAAAAGAAACTAAAGAAAAAAGTTTCTAAGAGCACCACAAAAACCTCCCCAACAGATGATCATCTCCTCTTTGACGAGGACGATATGACTCTCCTGTTAACTGCTGTTGTCACAGCAGTAGCAACAGCCCTGGGGAGGTCGAGTGAGGAGGCCGAGAAGGCAGTTTCGGTCGCCATGACGGCAATGACCCAGACTGTCGCAGCCCTGAAGGGAAGAAAGCTGGCTAGAGAAAAACCAGCCTCACCCTCACCCCAGGACGAGACTCCCCTCCCCACTCCAAACCAGGCCATGCCTTCACAGGCAGAGCCAAAACAGGCTGAATCTGTGCAGCCAGAGCCAGATCACGCTGACCTTGCCCAGGCAAGGCCAGCAAGGCCAGCCAAGAAAAAGCCTGAGAGAAAAGCCGAACCAACCAAAGTCAGAGCTACCAAAGGCTCTCCACCCCCCAGTGGACCCAAGGATAGCCTGACAACAGACGAGGAGCCCTCAACCAGCGAGGACCTCGCAATGGAGTTGTCAGACTCCGACGATGTCTCTGATGTAACTATCACTGAGTAACATCATGACACACCATCTAAGCATCCTACAGTGGAACATCAATAGCTTCTCTGCAAAGAACGCTTTTCTCCAAGCAGTAGTGCGATCAAGGAACATTGACATTGTCATGCTCCAGGAGACATTAACAGTGGACACTGTTCGCTTCTCAGGGTACCATGCCTTCACACTGCCACAAACACCTGGCAAGAGAGGCTTGATCACCCTTGTGAGAGCAACAATCCCCTGCTCCGCAATAGCCGATGCATCGCACTGTGGAGACGATGTTGAATCCCTTGCCGTCGAGGTTCACCTGGCCGGGGGGCCCCTCAAACTGTACAATGTGTACAGCCGGCCACGCTGTAAAAGCTTAGACATCAGCCAGGTCTGTGCTTCTGCTGCACACGACCGAGTGATCATAGGGGGAGACTTCAATGCACACCACCCCATCCTGGCTCCCTGCCGGGCACCGGATGCGGCCGGCTATCACATAGCTGACGTGCTAGAGACATTCCCTGAGATCGCTCTCCTCAACACCCAAGAGCCAACGCATGCCAGAGGAGGGGTCCTAGACCTCACCCTGGCCACTGCGACTCTGGTGGGGAGGATTGGCTGGTGTGTCGATGAGACCGTCACAAGTGACCATTACGGCACTATAACTACCCTCATGGATGCTGGCCCAGCCGAAATCCTAAGACCAAATCCAAGATGGAAAACAGACAAGGCCAACTGGCAGGCGTTTCAAAACGCCTTGGCCCTCTGTCTGAGATGCAACAATCCCCCACAAAGCGAAAATGTGGAAGTGCTCGAAGCCAGCCTGCTAAACGCCATTAATGAAGCAGCCTCACAGACCATACCCAAAACTCGGCCTGGGTCCAGAAGTCACAAAGACGCCTGGTACTTCAATGACGAGATCAGGGAGGTCAACCACAGGGTGAACATGTGCCGAAAACTATTCCGAAGGCAAAGAACCCCTGACAACCTATCCCTCCTAAGGGAAGCTGTCACGGATGCCAAGGAAACTGCCAACAGAGTCAGGCAGGAAAAGTGGCTGGAATGGTGTGAGTCCTTCGACCACCAAACCACCCTTTCAGAGCTGTGGCAACGGGTCAAGCGAGCTACCAGCCGCTCAGCCCCGAGGTGCACCCATCACGACCCCCAAGCAGAGGCTAACAGACTGGCGCACGAGTTCTCTGCGAGAACGAGCAGCAACAGTCTGCCAGCCGAGCTGAGGGCAAGACAAGAGCGTCTACAGCCAGACAGACACGCTCAGATCAGAGAAAGGGCAGCCGAACCCGATAACTCAGACGTTATCTTTTCTCTGAGGGAACTAAGGAAAGCCTATAAAACCAGTTCCAACACAGCCCCGGGCTCTGATGGGATCTCGTACCCCATTATCTCCCACCTAGGACTAGCAGGTGAGCGTGCACTCTTGCAACTCATCAACAAGTCCTGGGAAACTTCCACTCTACCCCAGAGTTGGAAGAGGGCTACCATAGTTCCCGTCCCAAAACCAAAGGAGCCGGGGAAGTACCGCCCCATCTCTCTGCTCAGCTGCCTGGCCAAGACGGCTGAGAGGATGGTACTAAACCGGCTTCAATGGAAAACGGGACCCCCGCACGAACACCTTCACGGGTTCACAAGGGGCATGGGCACAGCACACAGCTTAGCCACGCTCTTAAGCACAATCAGCAAGGGCCCAGCTGTGGTGGTATTCCTTGACCTGGAGAAGGCTTTTGAACTGGCAAGTCCGCTTGCCATTCAGGAAAGCCTGATCCAGAAGGGAATCAGAGGAAAGCTCTTGGCTTGGATAGGTGACTACTTCAGGAACAGGACTGCCAATGTCAAATTCCAGGGTCACCTATCGCAGCACATGCCGCTCGAAAATGGAACGCCACAGGGTGGGGTTCTCAGTCCAGCCCTATTCAACACTTTAATGTCCTGCATCCTCAACATAAACCTCCCAGTGGGGTGCCAGATCATCTCGTATGCAGACGATCTCGCTATCACCTCCACTGGACCACGCAGCCAGAATAAAGCCCAGCGTTGTCTGGACCTCGTGTCAGAGGAGTGTTGTAGGACGGGACTAAAGATCTCTGCTGCCAAATCCAAAGCCATGGCTTTGAGACAGAGAGTTCGAGGCACAAGACTGAAAATCCAGGGAGTGGAATTAGAATGGGTCAAGGACTACCTATACCTTGGGGTAAGGATAGACCGGACCCTCTCCTTCCATAAGGAGGTCCAGTACCTGGTTGACCGAACCAAAGCAAGACTGTCTGTCATGAGAGCAATGACTGGGAGACGCATAGGGGCCAGACACAAAGTACTAAGATCATTCTATGTACATGCTGTCCGGCCCATTGTGGACTATGCCTCAGTCGCTCTAATTGCTGCAAAGAAAAAGCACACAGACAAATTAGAAACAGTCCAAAATGAAGCTGCCAGGATCATTCTGGGTGCCCCGAGGTGGACGAAGGTCCTCAACCTCCTGATGGAGGCAAACCTTCTCCCCCTGGACTCACGAATCGATCTAACGGCAACACAATTTCTGTCAAAGGTCATCCAGGCTCCCAGGAACACAAGCCTAAGACAAAAATTAGTCAGATGCCTCGAACAAGACAACGAGCTCGTTGCAAACAACTCCTGGCTGTCTCATACAGCTAGGGTGTTGATACGCCATCAGCTCAAAGAACAGCTTCTTGCTAAGGGCATGGACTCCCCCCACCCCGACTTTGCCGAAGCCCCGCCGTGGGCACTGAGCCTGATAGAGTTCAACATAATGAACCTGTCAATGAAAAAGAGCCTATACCCCATGCCTAGCCTAAAGGCAGAAGCCCACAGGGTCATTGCAGCCATCACTCCTCCGGGTAGTAGAACATA
>NC_061820.1:15707526-15722526 GCF_019202785.1 Penaeus chinensis
GAGCCACCTCTTATTCAAGTCTCACTGACATTTAATCCTTTTCAGTCATTCCTTGTTAGTGCAAAATCTCCGGCAAACTGAACTTTTCTTCGCCATCATAATTTTGTTAACTTGCTGCGAAACTTCATTTTTCAAAACCTCATCATTTTCCCGTAAATTTTCTTCTATTCACGGTCTCTTTCAAACATCCTTTTCTGACAGATATCCTCTGTTGACGAAAAAAAACATGGACAGAACTCACAGCTTTTTCTATCAATTATTTTATCTTGTTTGTTATGTTTTCGACATGAGATTGGATACACAAATATAAGTTTAGCTTCTTCCATTTCTACGAATATGGCCAAGAGAAACGGTTGAGAAAGAAAGACAGACAGAGAGAGAGAGAGAGAGAGAGAGAGAGAGAGAGAGAGAGAGCAGGAGGAAGAAAGGAAAAGAGATAGAAAGAGAGAAAAAAATAAGGGAGAAAAAAAGGCAGAGGAAACGAGAGAAATAAAAAACGCAAAGACAGACATGGGAGAGTTAAAGGGCTGACGTGAAAGAACGAGATGCGCCCCCACAGAAATACGGTTGTGTGAGATAGACAATTGTACAGGAAATAAAGCTTATTGTGCAAGATCCTCCATACTTCGGGGAACAATAGTTTTACAGAGCTCGGGCCTCAGTTAACCCTTGTATTCAGAGCATAGTCAAGTCCTCTTGTTCCGCTAATGCAGTTCGTATGTTGAGGATAAGATGCTAACTACCAGAATCAGAATATGTGTTAACGGATGGCCAGAACTCATGCAGATATAAAGGAGACTTCACAACACAAGATATATAATCTAACGCGTCTTCTGGGAGAGACGTGGAAAGTGATAGGTTAATATATTCGAAAAATTCATAAAATTTTGTAAAATGCTTCAGATAGAGTTAAGGGAAGTTCCAGAAGATGAAAGTGTGATAGTGGAAAAGAGAGATGGTTAAGAGGAGGAACGTGGAGGCTAAAGGTACGGCGAAAGGAATGAAAGAAACAGGATACTAGAAACAACACAAAGTCTGGAGTTGTCCTACGTAAACACTAGATTTACAAAGCCAGGTGAAACATCTGGTTACATATAAGGGTGGAGGAACCGAAAGCCAAATTGATACATACTGGCAAGGAAGAGGGAAAGTAAAAGAGTGGCCAACTGTAAGGTTATAATATAGGAGAGGCGTAAGTCAAGCAACATAGACTAGAGGTAATGGGCATTAATTAAGTGGTTAAAATTAAGGAGCTTAGAAGAAATAACAGAAGGGCAAAAATCTGGAACCTATAAGAAGAAAAAGCAAGAGAATATAAAGAAAAGCTAGCTTAGAGAGGAATACAAAAGGAGGATGTAGAGAAAAAGATAGAGAAATATGAAAGAGACTATGATAACAGTGGTAAAAGAGGTAGTAGATCGAACAAAAGCAGGAAGAGCGAGAAGCGTAGAAACATGGTGGAGGCGAGAAGAATATCCGGAAATACTAAGGGGGGAGGAAGATGCCTTTAAGAAGTGTATAGGGAAGTAAAGAGAGAAGTAAAGAGGGCACTTGCAAAAGCAAAATGGAAGTCCCTAAGAGGATATGGCGGACGAGACACTGTATAGAGCGGAAAGACAATATGTAAGAAGAGCCTAGATCTGGAAGATAGGGATGTGTTAATGATGCAAATGGAAACATACTAACTGAAGAAAAAAATATAAAACTAAGTATTTCAGTGAAGTCTTAAATACGGAAAATGAAAGAATTAGGCAATATTGAATGGCCGGGGCAAAATATACAGATACATGAGGTTAAGGTAGTAATAAAAAAACATGAAAAGAGAAAGAGCAACTGGCCCATCTGAGGTAACAACAGAGATGACGAAGACACTGGCCGACTTAGGTAGGTAGACTGGATGTGAGTAGTAATTAATAAATTCTAGTGGGAAAGGATGCCAGAGGAATAGAGAAATATCTATAACTGCAGTGGAGGGAAATAAGAGACATAGTACTGATATATGTACTGAGATATGTGTTGTGCTTTTAAGGACTCGGAGAAGGTGTACGGCAGAGTCCCGAGAAACGCTGTGTATTTATGCCTGATGAAGACAGGAGTAATGGAGAAGACAGTGAGAATGGTGCGGGAGATGCACAGAGGAGCAAGTACAGTGTTTAGGACAAAGTGCGGAGAGGCAGAGGAGTCTGAGGCGGAAGTGGGGGTACATCAAGGGTCAGTCCTTTCCCCCTTCTTGTTTGTGGTTGTGATGCATGACCTGACCGCAGAGATAAGAGATATAAACCGGTGGAAATGATTGTTTACTGATGACTTATTGCGCATCGCAGGCACCCAAGAGGATGTGCAGATTAGAATAACAAATTAGCAGTTTCCAAAGGGGAGGAGTGAAGGTGAATTCAAGGAAGTCAGAAGTAATGCTCAGTAGCAAAGTTACGGCGGATGTGCAAGTCCGGGATGGCAGTGGGGAGGAAGCAAAGCAAGTGGCGAATTTAGATACTTGAGCTCAACGCTGGCTGGGACCGGGGATGTGAAGAGGAAGTGAGGAAAGAATAAAGGCAGGGTGGAGAAAGTGGAGAGAAGCTGCTGGGGTGCACTGTGGTAAAAGGGTGTCAAAGAGGCTGAAGGCGAAGATTTACAGAGTAGTGATAAGATACGAAGAAGACGAAAGAAAGGGAGCTGTAAAGAACAAGAATCATACATAGTGCCTCCCCCTGACCATTGGGAAGAGGGCGAAAAGGAAGTTTTCATTGAAAGGCGTCAGTTACGTCCTGAAAGTCACATTTATATCTTTATGTACATATTTGTGAACGGCCAAGGGGGAGGCAACACAGTTCTGGTGTACATACACGTAATATATATAATTTGTGTGTGTGTATGTGTTACACGTATGTATGTATGAATGTATGCAAGTACATGCCTGTGTCTATCCACATAAGTACACACACACACACACACATATACATATGTGTGTATATATATATGTGTGTGTGTGTGTGTGTGTGTGTGTGTGTGTGTGTGTGTGTGTGTAATATATATATATGTATATATATATATATATATATATATATACATATATATATATATATTTATAAACTCTCTCTCTCTCTCTTTTACACACACACACACACACATATATAAACACACGCGTGAACAAGTGTATGTACGTATACATATATCTGAAATCATTGACTTTCTGTTTATAACATAATATAGATAATATTTGCGGTAATAATATCCAGTAATATTTAGCATTACAGATACTGTGATCCACGTGCATGTCACATAATACTGAACAGCCTGGCATTTACGGTAACATGAGAAATAAATTGTTTACCTCACGATAGCCCCCAGTTAAGGATGCAGCTGATGCAAAATGTTGCAAGCCTCACACTTGATGTCATACTTGATTTATGTCTGGAAGACGAGCGGTAGGGTGAGAGTGAGAAAGAGAGAAGGAGAGAGAGAGAGAGAGAGAGAGAGAGAGAGAGAGAGAGAGAGAGAGAGAGAGAGAGAGAGAGAGAGAGAGAGGAAGAGAGAGAGAGAGAGAGAGAGAGAGAGAGAGAGAGAGAGAGAGAGAGAGAGAGAGAGAGAGAGAGAGAGAGAGAGAGTGAGAGAGAGAGAGAGAGAGAGAGAGGGGGGGGGGGGGGGGAGAGAGACAGAGACAGCGAGAGTGAGAGATAGATAGATAGATAGATAGAGATAGATAGATAGATAGATAGATAGAGAGGGAGAGAGAGAGAGAGAGAGAGTGAGAGATAGATAGAGAGAGAGAGAGAGAGCAGGAGGAAGAAAGGAAAAGAGATAGAAAGAGAGAGAGAGGGGGGGAGAGAGAGGAGAGAGAGAGAGAGAGAGAGGAGAGAGAGAAGAGAGAGAGAGAGAGAGAGAGAGAGAGAGAGAGAGAGAGAGAGAGAGAGAGAGAGAGAGAGAGCGCAGAGAGCCAGACAGAGAGGTTAGAAAGGCTCACAATACAACGCTTGGCTGCAGTTACACATTCGCGTGCAAGCAGAGGCGTGCATGCAAAGCGCTTGGCTGTCCCCCCTTGATCTCCCTCGTGCCTCCTCCCTATCCATCTTTCTCTCGCGCTGCTCCTTCCTTCGCGCTGAAAAGCCTTCCCGTCCTCCTTGCGAGATCTTAAGACTCTCCCTCACCTTCTGGGGTCATTTGTCTCGCAGCCTTCCTCCGGGTTTGGGTCCTCGCTCTGTCCCTGTCTCGGACGAATTAAAACCCTTTGGCTGTTTCACCGATATTCCCGTGTACCCTGCATTTCTCTTATATTTCGATCTCATTGATTTATTTCATGCTTCATTCCCATTCGCATTTGTTTTTCGGATCATTTTTTTTTCTTTCTTTTTTTTTACGCATCATTGTCCTTTACAGTCGGCTTTTGTTTACATTTTTCCCCCTTTTTTTCCACGTTTCTGTCAGTACCGCACTCGACACCCCGTCTCCTAAATTATCTCTATTGTGTATGTAATTGCTTTTTATTCGCGGCCGCTTGTTACGGAACCGCTGGACCGTTTTTGTTTTTTGTTGACTTTCGGTCTTCGGTTCCAACTTTATTTTGGGTTTTCCTCCCGGTTATCACTGCTATCGGTTTTCGTACTTTTATCTTTGTTTTTTTTTTCTCATTGCTATTGTTATTGCTGTTGTTATTTCACTGATGTCATTTTTGTTTTTTGTTTTTATGTTCATTGTTATTATTATTATCATTAACACCGTTTTCATTGTTATTGTCACACATTGCTTACTGTTCTTGTTGTTATCATTATAATAATGATGATAATAACAACAATGCTAATAATAATGATAATAATAGTAATAATAGTAATAATAGTAATAATAGAAATAATGATAATAATAGTGATAATGATAATAATAAAAACAGTAATAATAACAATAATAATAATAATAATAATAATAGTAATAATAGAAATAATAAAAATAATAATAATTATAATAATAATAATAATAAAAATAGTAATAATAACAACAATAATAATAATAAAGATAATAATAAGGATAATAATTATGATGGAGATGATGACGACTATCACTATTACTATTATTTTTTCATCTTATTATTATTATAACTATTATTACTAGTATTGTTGTTGTTCTTCTCATCATTATCATTATTACTGTTATTATTATTATTGTCATTATTATTATTATTATTATCATTATCATCATTACTATTTTATTTTTATTATTCTATTATTGTTATTATTATTATTATTATTATTATTATTATTATTGTTATTATTATTATCATTATTATCGTTGTTATTATCATTATTCTTATCATTATCATTATTATCTTTTTCATTATCATTTTCTTTGTTATTATTATTATTATTATTGTTATTATTATTATTATTATTGTCATTATTATCATTATTATTAATATCATTATCATTTTATAATTATTATTATTATTATCATTACTATTATTATCATCATTATTATCACTATTATTATCATTACTATCATCATCATCATCATCATTTTCATCATCATTATTATCATCATCATTATTATCATTATCATTATTATAATTTTCATGATTATTATTATTATTATTATTATTATTATTATTATTATCATTATTATTATTATTATTATGGTTATTATTATTATTATCATTATTGTTGTTATTATTATTATTATTATTATTAGCAGTAGTAGTAGTAGTATTACAATGTATTATTATCACTATCATTATTAATATTATCATTATTATTATTATTATTATTATTATTATTATTATTATTATTATTATTATTATTACTATTATTATCATTATCATCATCATTATCATCATTATCACTATTATCATTATTATCATTATTATTGTTGTTGTTGTTTTTGTTGTTGTTATTATTATTATTACTATCATTATTATTATTATCATTATTATTATTATTATTATTATCATTACTTTTATTATCATTATCATTATTATTATCATAACTACTACTATTATTATCATAGTTAACATTATTATTATCCTTATCATTATCATCACTATTACCATTATCATTTTTATTATTGGTACTATTATTATTAATATTATCATTATTGTTATTATCATTACTATCCTCATTATCATCATTATTGTTATCCCTGATATCATTATCATTAATATTACAATTATCATCATTACTGTTACTATTGTAATCATTATCATTATCAGTATTATCCTTTTTATTATCATTATCATTACCATTACCATTATCATTTTATCATCATCACTACTATTACTATTATTATCATTATTATTATCATCACCATCATCATCATCTACATTATCATCATTAGCATTATCATTATCATTATTAGTTGTTTTTATTATTATTATTATCGTTATTATTATTATTACCATCATTTTTATTACAATTATCTTTATTATTTACTATAATTTTCATTATTATTAGTAGTACTAGAAGTGGTAGTAGTAGTAGTAGTATTTTTGTTTTTGTAATTATTATCATTATTATTATCATTATCATAATTATTATCGTTACTGCTACTGGTACTATTGAAGTGATCCATACCAAGCCAGCCACGCCGGAGCACCAAGAATACCTGAGTGTCCCCTGGAGAAAGACGAACGTGTATGATGGTACTTCCTTCTTTTATGTATTTTTATGTTTTTTTTTTTTTTTTTTTTATATGAATTTTACTTCATCATTAACTTTAGCCTTGTTTTAAAGGGAACCATAACTATTTTCTTTTATATTCTTTTATGCACTCTTTTTAACGCTGGGGTAAGAACATTTTTATTTTTGTTTTTCTTTAGTTTTTAACGGTCCATTTTAAGGGGAGTAAGGGGTTATAAGCACTAGAATAGATACGCAAGCTATATTTTCTTGTGGGGGGCCTGTCACGCCATCTAGGGAGGGGGAATTAGTTAGTTCGGTCCCGGGGCTAGTTACTAGCCCACTAATTAGGTCCTTGCTAGGGGTCTGCTATATATAGCCCGGGAAACGAGCGGAAAGACGCAGGCTGTCAGTCCACGTCCTTAGCGGCCGATGTAGACCCGGCGGAAGCTAGTGACGTTGTTTTTTGTGTGGTTTCCCTGCGGTCGTAAGGACGGTTTCAGTGGCGGTAAGGTGGGATTTGATTTTTATTTCACTTTTTATAGTATAAACAGAGTGCTTCTTTTGTGTTATTTTGTCTTTAAGGTTCAGGTTTTATGGCTCGTTCTTTTTAAGTAAATGTATACCATGTTTAACTTCCGTATTCTTTTATACGTGTTTTTATAAGTGTTTTTTTTTTTTTTTTTAGTGTTTAGAAAAATATATGTGTTTTAAGCTTCGTGAGTGAAATTCCTCCTTTTACTTAAACCCTTTCTAAGAGGCAAATGATACCATACCTTTTCTACCTGTGGCAAGCAATTGACGACCTTCTATCGGCCCTTTAGGCTGACACGCACTCCCCTCGGGATTTACCACGCTTACCAGACAACCCTTGTGGATTAGGTCATTCTTCCTTTTCTTACACGTGCACACTTTCCTTTCTATCAATTTACACCCTTCTAGACGTCTTCCCCTTTCGGTACATGTATTGTTCCTGGACGTACTAACCAGGTGGTGGCAGCGCTAATGACCTAATTAGCAAGAGTAATTATGAGTCAATCACTACACTATCAATCTTGTTATTATCATCGTTCGGCCTTTTACTGCTACACAACCACTACTACTATAACTACTATTACCACCACAATTATCATCGTTATTCCACAATTCTCGGTATGGTTGTTATTGGTATTATTCTAACTATCACCACTCTAATTCCCTTGTGTTATGAATCACTTACATTTCAGCAAACCACAATTGGGATAAGTATTTCGTTGCCCTCGTTATACTTACGTGTAAATATATCCCTAACAACGTGAACTAAAAGTTGATAACAGCATACAAATTATCTAGGAAAAAACACATTTACCTGATGCATAATTCAGTTCATATTGCATTTGCAGTGAGGTTGCAAATGCTCTCAAAAAGCGTTACATCTCGTTATGTCTCAATCATCTTCAAAGTCGAGGAAGCCGGCACTTAATTCAGCGTGCGGGGAACGAGCCTCGCTCCTGCTTATCATGAAGCCTCTGATTCAAGAATGACGTGTTCCTGGCTCTGGTTATGGGGAAGGGGGGGGGGGGGGCTGAATGCATGTATGTAGATACTGTATATGTATGTATGTATGTATATATATACATACTTGTATATGTGTGTACACACACACGGACACACACACACACACACACACACACACACACACATACATTCACACACACACACACACACACACACATTCACACACACACACACACATACACACACACACACACACACACACACACACATTCACACACACATACACACACACACACACACACACATTCACACACACACACACACACATACACACACACGCACACGCACATATATATACACACACATATATACACCCACACACACGTGTGTGGGTGTGGGTGTGTACAGTCCCGGGCAATGTCCTCAGTTGGGATTAAAGTTCCTGTTTGCTTGTCTCTCAAGCCCACAAAAGACGGGGAGTGTTATGGCCGACAGGAGTTTCAGTGTGGTTTGCTAATACCGCTGTTGGCTGTGCAGCCTTTGAGGGGATTTCCTGTTCTGACACTTTCCAACTGATGGCGGTGCTCAGGTGTTTTAAACAGTTGTCTGTCTGAAGCTCTTGGCGATTTTAGTCTTAATCTCGCCTTTGGTGTTTGCCATCCTCTTTTTATTAATTCATTTCTTGACTGACTTCCGTGTTTGACCTGACAGACATTTCGACCAGGTGTTTGACCGGACTCGTGGGTTCTAAGACTCCTGCTAAAACCACTTCCGGCATCACTCTGCTTGTACGGCTCATGAGATTAATAGTTCGACCAGGTGGGACGCTTGTGGTGGTGGCCTTTCTTGGGGAGTGTGGTGATCAGTGACTTTGTCCAGCCTGCGTCGGCCATTCTCCTATCTGCAATTTCTTGTCGGGTTGGAAAGCTCACCTCCTTGCTATATCATTTCTCCTGTGTTGTTGTCAAGTCCTGCCACCGTTCCCTTCTTTATTGGTTTCTTATCTACCCCAACATTATCTCGTGGGAGAGTCACCACTGGACGATTCTAAGCAGACAAGAGCACTAGAGTCTCCATAGTTATAGAGTTAACCTACTTCTTCAGAACATCGGTGACTCACTTCCCTTCTTTGTGTTTGATACTGCTAACCCTTCTCCTTATTTTTGTTTTCTTTAATACTTCACAACTCGGCTGTTGCTGTTCCTGCGCAGTCCGTCTTCGTCGCCAAGGCACTGTACTTTAAGCCACTCATCCTTTCGTCTCCATCTCTCTTCCGACCATCTTACTCAGTCGGTCGAAATTTTTTTTTAGAATTATAGATCCTTCATACGTATGAGCATTCAGGAGCTTTGGAAAACGTCATGAAGAGGTAATGGTGGGAGTAATATCAAGATGTTACTACGGTTATTGTCATTTGGTAAAGACTATTGTTGCTCTTGTCATAATCAAAATGATCATAATTATAATACTTACCAACAATGCTATCATGATCTGTATTATTAGCCTTATCGTTGTTATCATTATTGCTGGTATCATTATTTTTATCACCATCATTACTCTTCTTATTATCCTTGGTTATGCTACCACTATTATTATCACTGTCAAAAGCATTGTTGATATTATTATTCCTATTATTATTATCCTCCTCAGCAGCAGCAGCAGCAACAGCATTATTGTTATGCTGATTACATTTGCCACACTTATTATCAATATCATCCTTATCATCATCACACAATCATCATCGTTATCTTTATCTTTTTGTTCATTTTTGTCTTCATCTTCATCTTCATCATTATTACCATTATCATTATCATAATAATTATCATTATCATTATCATTATCATTATTATCATCATCTTCATCTCCACCTTCATCATTATCATCATTTTCATCTTCATTATCATCACATCCCCATCATCATCTTCATCATCACATTATCAATTACATCATTATCATCATCACCATCACCATTATCATCATTATCACCATTACCAATACCAACAAATACACCACCACTCACACCATTATCATTATCAACACCAATCATTATCAACACCAAACATTATCAACACCAAACGTTATCAACACCAAACATTATCAACACCAATCATTATCAACACCAATCATTATCAACACCAATCATTATCAACACCAAACATTATCAACACCAATCATTATCAACACCAATCATTATCAACACCAATCATTATCAACACCAATCATTATCAACACCAAACATTGTCAACACCAATTATTATCAACACCAATCATTATCAACATCAATCATTATCAACACCAAACATTATCAACACCAAACATTATCAACACCAATCATTATCAACACCAATCATTATCAACATCAATCATTATCAACACCAAACATTATCAACACCAATCATTATCAACACCAATCATTATCAACATCAATCATTATCAACACCAAACATTATCAACACCAATCATTATCAACACCAATCATTATCAACACCAAACATTATCAACACCAATCATTATCAACACCAATCATTATCAACACCAATCATTATCAACACCAAACATTGTCAACACCAATCATTATCAACACCAATCTTTATCAACACCAATCATTATCAACACCAATCATTATCAACATCAATCATTATCAACACCAATCATTATCAACGCCAATCATTATCAACACCAACCATTATCATCACCAAGATCATCTTCATCATCATCAAATCCTCCACCTCTCTTTCCTTTTCTCGCAGAACCTTCAACATTCAGAACTTCATCAAAACGTCATCATTTTCCCCTGAATTGTCTTTCGTTTTTTCCCCCAGGCAGATTAGAAGTAGAGAATTCACACCGTTTATTTTCTCCGTTTTCTTATTCCCCTCCTTTCTCTCTCTCTCTCTCTCTCTCTCTCTCTCTCTCTCTCTCTCTCTCTCTCTCTCTCTCTCTCTCTCTCGCTCTCACTCTCTCTCTCTTTTCTTTTTATAAAGACTCCAAAACACAAAGAATATTTCGAAGATACAGTTTAATGAATCATTCCGGAGGAGAGATAAAAGAGTAACTGGATTCTGCTCAGAAATTTTTAGGAGGCGAGTCGTTGTTTTCCTCAAAGGATGGCGAGACAAGAAAGAGGATATGGATGATTTACAGTTTCGTTTCGGTATTTAGGAGGGGGAAAAGTGGGAGAGAAAGAGAGAGAGAGTCATATATATATAAATATATATATATATATATATATATATATATATATATATATATATATATATATACATATACATACATACACACACACACACACACACACACACACATATATATATATATATATATATATATATATATATATATATGAATATATATTTTTTTATATATGTATATGTTTATGTATATATATACACACATGTACATTTATATACCTGTCTGTTTATCTATTTATCTATCTATCTATCTATCTGTATACATATATATATGTATATATAACAGGATAGATATCAATTATGAATACTTTATGGTACAATTTTCTTTTGAATTTTTATTACAACTTCTAGTAAGTGAAAAGGTGCTTTATTCCTGTTGCCTTAAGGTCATTTGAACTTCATTCATTCCAACTTTCTTGTCCTTTAGTTAACTTTTGTCTCCCAATAATATCAAACTTTTCCCAAATGAAAGCCGACTTGATAGTCAGTGAAAACACACCATGAAAAGTTGAGTTGATAAAACTCTTGTCTGACCTGTGACCTGGCCTGCTGGTTTCATTTGGGCCCTTTGCGCTTATGCTAACCTCAGGGAGTTTATGATAGCGGCACAACAGGACCGAAAAAAAAAAAAAAAAACTGGAAAAAATAACAGAAACACATTGACTGCAAACTTGTTGATGACCTTCAGTCCATTTGCATAAGGGTTGATGTGTTACCTGCCATGTTCACGGGGGTTAAGCACAGCATTAAATGTGTTGTTATCATCATATAGGTCATATCAAATCCTTATATTAATTTCGCTTATCTGTTTGATATGTCATATATGTCTTACCATCGAGTGCGGACGTGTCTACATGTGTGGAAACCTATTATGCAAATCAAGCTGTACTGTTAAGACCCAACCAGGTACGTACTTTATTTTGGACTTGTGTATATCCTGTGTTAAGTATTTCACCGGCTACGAATTCCATCCTACACCGCCGGACATCTCTAGCCTGATATTAAGGAGCTTTTAAATTCTTAGCTGCTTCTGAGTCAAGGGATGAGAAAAGTTTAGATCGAGTTCATGCAAATTCTCATTCCAAGGCGTCCGTACTTCTGCGACGAAAATTAAGGACAATTTTTCCAAGTGGGAAAAGTAAGGCCGCGACCGCAGCTTCTCCCGCGAGGAACGGCCGCCCGAATGCGGATGCGGATGCGGGGGCGAGTGGCCAGCCCACATTCGACACCTTTTTCGATCTGTTGCTTTCTGCAAAATCTGTTTCCCGATTTATGTCTATTTGTATTCGTTGCTGTATTTCTTTGCAGCATTTCGCTCTTGGCATCACCATGTGCAACTGAGAGCATTACAAAGCTGATCTTGTGGTTGTGGTAAATTGCAAATAAAGAAAGATCAGAGTGGTACAGCTTGCCCCATGCACCGAGCAGGGTCGAACAAAGGGAAAAATCAACTTCAGATTACACGAAATGAAATATTTTTACCGCTCGGGGCCGCACGCATTTGATATTCGTACACAAGCTGTGTACACTGAAATGTAACCGTTAAGCAATTCTATCATGCCTTTTAGATATAATAATTACCTCTCAATCATATTTAATCAAAATTAAGCAAATAAAGACAAACATGCATACATACATACATACATAGGTACATACATAGATAGGCACATATAGGTGTGTGTGCATATATATACTCTATATGTATATATATTTATAAATATATGTATATATATGTACATATATGTATATGTATATATACATATATATATGTATGTATATATATGTACATATATGTATATGTATACACACACACACACACACACACAAACACACACACACACACATACACACACATATAAATATACACATATACATACATGTGCCCTCCCGCCTGAGACCGCAGGTCGGGCGCGACCCTCCTTGACCGGACCAGCGCTAGGCAGGAACTCTGTGTGAGTCTGATGAACTAAAGGGGGAGGAGGGGGAGGAATCCTTAGTTTTAGGATGGGAAGGAAAGCTAAGGGTTGCTAGATACCTGAAAGTGAAGGAAGAATTAGATAGAAGTAGGGGGCGATACCCCTTGCATGGTGTTTTCTTTGTTGCAGCTGGTCGGGAGTGTGGTTTTATTCTTTTCTTTAATTGGAGCCAGGCTTGATTGGAGGAGACACCTTTATTTATCAAAAAGTCTATTTGTTAAAATTTTGCACTGGTGATGTTAATAATAATAATAGTGATAGTAATAATAATGATAATAATAATAATGATAATAATAATAATAATAATAATAATTACAATAATAATAATAGTAATAACAATAATAGTGATAATGATAATCATCATCATCTTCCTCATCATCATCATCATAATAATAATAATAATAAAACGAGGGTAATAATAGTAATGATAATAATGATAATAACAATAATATGATGCTTGATGATGATAATGGTGATGGGATGATGATGATAATAATAATAATAATAAGATAACAAGAATAATAATCATCATCTTCATCTTAACATAAATAATAACATTATTGATAATAACAACATGAATAATAATAACGATGATAATTTCTATAGTAATAGAAATAACTGATGATATCATTAACAGCACTAGCATAATAATCACAATGTTAGTATAAAGGATAATGAAAATAATAGTAATAAAGATAATGGTAGTGATAATGATAAAGATACATATTTATATATGTGAATTTGGACATACATATCTATATACACATTTTTTTTTATCTTTTTTTTTTTTAGTTTTTTTTCGTTTTTTCTTTCCTTTCTCTCATGTTTTACTTGGAAACAATATCTCTCCTGTATATGTGTGACTGAACTCTGAAGCGCTGCATCAATGGATCAAAGGCAAAGGGATATTCTGAATCCATTTGTTTCAGGAAACATGGGGGTGCTGAATCAAGGAATGATTTTTCTTGATACTTTTCAGAATCATTTTTAGAGGAGAGATGCATCATGTTGCATAATGACAAAACAGTAGTGATAATGCTATTGATATTAGTAATTATCATTATCATTCTCATTAATGTTATTCTTATGATTACTACTCTTAAAATCATCATCATTGCTATTATGATTATTATTATCATCATTATTATTGTTATTATCATTATTATCATTAGCATTGTCAACGTTACTATCATCATTAAAATGAGGATAAAAACAAGATTAATAATGATAATAATAATGATGATGATGATAATAATAATGATAATATTAATAACATTAATAATAATGATGATGATAATAGTAACAATGAAAGTAATGATAATAGTAGTAATAATGATAATAATAATGATGATGATGGTAATGATAATGATAATAATAATAATATCAATAATAATAATGATAATAATAATAACAATAATAATGATAATGATGATGATAATAATAATAATAATAATAATAATAATAATAATAATAATAATAATAATAATAATAATAATAATAATGATGATGATGATAATAATGATAATGATAATGATAATGGTACTGATAATGATAATGGTAATGATAATGATAATAATAATAAGAAGAAGAATAAGAATAAGAATAAGAAGAATAACAACAATGATAATAATAATGATAATGATAATAATAACAATAGAAATAATAACAACTAGAATGAGTATAATAATGATGAATATGATAATAACAATAATAACAATAATGATATAATAACGTTGTATA
>NC_061820.1:15732526-15737526 GCF_019202785.1 Penaeus chinensis
TTTGTGACATGGAAGAAGGAAAAGTAGTTCATGTCGAAAATATATAGCTAGGTCCTTCTCTTACTAACGCACGCATACAGACACACGCACACACACACACACACACACACACACACACACACACACACACACATACACACACACACACACACACACATATATATATATATGTATTTATGTATGTATGTGTTTGTGTCTACATATATATATATATATATATATATATATATATATATATATATATATACATACATACATACATACATACATACATACATACATATATATATATATACATACATACATACATACATATATATATACACATACATACATATATATATATATATATATATATATATATATATATATATATATATATATATATATATGTCATCATCATCCTCATCAGCCTGTAGCAATCCACTGCAGGACGTAGGCCTCATCTAGTCTTTTCGAACTTTGCTTGTCTTGCATTTTTTGTTTCCAGTCTTGGCCGCCAAATTTTGTTCTTCCGTCATGCCATCTTGTCACTGGTCTGGCCCTTGGTTTCTTTATGTTGTCTACAACCCAGTCTTTTACTTTCTTTGTCCATCTGTCGTCCTGTCCCCGACATACATGACCACCCCATTGCCATTTTTTTTTTTTTTTTAATGCTCACAAGTATATCTTCCACTTTTGTCTGTTCCCTGATCCACGTTGCCCTTATCCGATCTCTTAGGCTAATTCCTAGCATCAACCTCTCCATCCCTCTCTGGGCACTCATTATTTTCCTCTCCAGTAATTTGGTTGCAGTCCATGTTTCGGATCCATAGGTCATAAGTGGGAGGACGCATTGGTTAAAGACTTTTCTTTTTAAACATAATGGCAAGGAGCCATCATAGTATGTTAATGTATCTGCCGAAGGCGCTCCAGTCTAAACTGATGCATCACATAATGTCCACTACCTTTAGCGCTTTGCCTTGTTTGAATCGAACTCTACTGTTGAAAATGGTCTTTTTCTTGTTCATCATAAGTCCGACTTTCAGAATTTCTCTATTCAGGTCGTTTATTAGTTGCTGCATTTCATTTGCAGATTCACTGAAGTGAACAATATTATCTGCAAATCTTAAATTGTTTAGGTATTTGTCTCCTATTTTAATACCCTTTCCTTTCCATTCTTGATTATTTTCTCAAGGCAAGCTGTAAACAGTTTTGGTGAGATGGTATTGCCCTGTCTAACACCTTTTTTAATTGGTATTTTATCGGTTTCCGTGTGGAGCTTGATGGTTGCTGTCCAATCTTCGTATATATCTTCCAGTATTTTTCTCTACTTCCTGTCTTCGAATAGCTTCTAGTACTGCTGGTACTTGTTCAGAGTCAAATGTGGTGTGTTGTTGAGAATCCACTGTGGAAGCCTGCCTGTTCTCTAGGCTGCTTAGAATTCAGACTGTCAGAGATGCAAGTTGTGATGACTTTTGTGAACGGTTTGTAAGTAACTCAAAGGAGGCTTATGGGTCGGTAGTTTTTTTTTTTTTTTTTTTTTTTTAGATCCTTTCTATCCCCTTTTTATGTACCAAAATAATAGTTTTTCTGTTGCGAACGCATTTGTTAAAAAGATTGACTAGTTTCACTGTTGCAATTTCTCTTGCATCTATTATAAGGTCTCTACTAATACCATCTTCACCTGGTATGACTTCAAGTACTCTTTTGATTTCGTTTGTTGTTTTGTTAGGTACATCTCTAGTTACCACATTCGCTTCTATCTGTGGCTGTCCATTTGAGTTGTATAGATCCCTGTAAAAGTCTTCCACTATTATGATTTCATTCTTTTTATATATGTCACTTCTCCAATTGGTTTCTTTATTGCATGCATTTGATTTCTCCTTATTCCGAGTCTCGTTTTAGCTGTTTTCATGCTGGGACCTGAGATCACTGTTTCATTTATAATTTGAGTATTGAATTTCCGTACATTTTCTCTCTTCTTTTTATTTATAGTCTTTGTTAGTTCAGCTAATTCTATCTTGTCCCTGTTTGATGATACTTTCATGGCCCTACATTTTTGCATAAGCTGTTTAGTTTATACCGAGAATTTGCTGGAGCTTTACTTGATGCACTTACTGCCTTCTTCAAATGCAGTTTCCTTTATTATATCAGTTGAATTGTTTGTTGATTTGGTCAATGTTGAGATCTTTGTCGCTGAGAAGTGAATATATGTTTAGGATGTTTAGGCTGAATTCTGTCACACTGGTCTTCAAGTTAGCTAAATTTGGCTGCGGTTTTCATATGAGTTTGTTCCTTACCCTTCTGGGGTGAAATTTAATTTGGGTTCTTGCTATTCTATGGTCACTGCCAACATTTACTTTATTAATAACTATTTGAAATTATAAAGTCATTTTCGTTTTTGATGTCAGATGGCGACTTCTATGTCCACTTTTCCTCTAGTTTTTTTCGAAGAATGTATTTATGATATTGAGTGACCGAGCCTCCACAAAATTGACTAACAATTTCCTCTCTCATTCACAGTGCCTATTCTGTGACCCCCCCCCCCCCACACTTTGGTTTCTCCTTCTCTCTTTTTACCTATTTTGGCATTAAAATCTCCCATAATTATTGAGATATGGGTTTTTACTCTCTCGCTGGCTAAATGAACATATTCATAGAAGCTCTCTATTTCTTCATCACTGTGGCTGCAGGTTGGAGCATAGACTTAAACAATCTTTAAGTTGTACCTATTGTTTAGTTCTATTGTTACTGAAGCCACTCTTTTGCTTACACTATAGAATTCCATCATGATATTCTTTTCTAAACGTTTGTGAACTAAGAAACCTACCCCTAATTCTTACTTGCTACCCTGGGGTTTACTTCTCCAATCGAGCATGTGTCCATCATTTAGTATCCTACAACATCCCATTTATTGAAAGAGAGTTCTTTAAGTAATGTTAGTAAGTTGGATTCAGTTCTAATTGTCCTTTTATTATATGTGCGAAGGTTCATCAATGTGAGATTTTTTAGCTCCCTTTTCTCCGGAGCGGTCCTAATCGCCGCCATAACCAGGGGCTCCTTCGCCTCCGGTGAATGAGGGCCATTGCTCTGTTTGTGCAGTCATGGTTTTTGATTGAGAGATAGACAGCCAAATTACTCCACCCCCCTACCTACTGGTTTAGGTGTATCTTGGTGGGAGGGGGAGTAGTTTAGCCGGGATGCCACTGATAAGCCCCTCCAGCAGGGTTGGCCCTGCCTAGTGTGGACTTATGAGTAGCAGTGCACGGGCCTGCTCACTGCACCAAGGGATACTCCCGTGAGCATGGACTTCAGTATCAGATGTGCACATATATATGAAGATATTTTACACACTGATTTCATTTATGCGTATGTACACCTAGTGCAGACATAATAGTTCACCTGCAAATGCCCTAAGTACTATGCATATGTTAATTTTTGTGCACATACACATGCAAGTATACACCTTTACATATATGCTCCTATGCATAAGTTATGCATACATTACACACAAACACACACAAGCACTTGTATATATAGACATATGCACATATCATATGCGCATACATATGTGTATACGCACCCACATATATGTGAACACATATGCGTACACAAATATACACATACATATATGTATATGTGCGCATACGTTTACAACATGCGCACATAAATTTATGAATATACATTAGTGTTCACTCACATATATATGTATACGCCTGTACTTGCACATATATATATGCATATATACATACATATACACATACACACATACACATACATATAGACACATGCATACATATATACACACAAACATACCCATATACCAAACATATACGCATATATAAACACACCTACACGTATATATTCATAAACATTCACATACATGCGCATACATATACATACATGTATATGAATATATACACATATGCAAAAATATACATATCTAAGTATATATACACATGTATACCTTCTTGTACAAGCAAGGGAACATACACATATATCTTGTATTCTTACACATAACTATACACATACATATAATTGTACTTACACAAACATAACCATGTACACATGCCCTGCATACACATGACCGCATACGTGCATACATGCCTGTATATAAGTTTAGACGCGCATGTGTATTGTTTCTCTTGCACACACGCACACATTCTTATGTAAACACAAACACACATACACCTACGCACTTCCGTGCACACGTGCTCATACTCGTGCACAAGCGTTTGAACAGTGCCTGCCTGAGCGCACATACGCACTTCATTATAATGAGTTCTTGCATTATAATGTGCCTTAATTAGCGGTTGCTAAGCCTACCGGCGTGCGCCCTCGGCCGACCACGGCCTCGGGTCGCGGGGTTAGCGTCTGGCATTTGATTGAGGTGCCATTGCTTGAATTACACTTTGTTAATGCATAGTTTATCTGGCGGATCATCTGTCGAGTGGCTTTATTATACTTGTTGCTTTATGGTATCCATGCTTAAACCTTCCTGATTTTCTGATGTACTGTACTTACATACCGGTAATTTGGTTGTTTCTTAGTGAATCTGCTTGAGGGGAAACTGTGATACCCGTGCGATTTGGCACTATATCCCACCGGGTATGAGGACAGGTGATGCTTGTCATTTTCTAATGGTTTCGTAACTTGGTATTCTTTTTTTGGTGGGAGGTGATTATTATTTTATTATTATTATCATTTTTTTACAGCTGTTTATATCTACTGTGCATTCTTAGTGAGCACTGGGACCTTATGAACTTATTTAGCCCGGTAATGGAATCTAGTATTTCTAGTTGGCACTTTCTGGCACTTTTTGATTTAAAAGATCCACGTATGCATAGTCCAATACAGAATTTTATAGACTTGTGAGACGTTTGGATGAATTATTATCTCAATTTCGCTTGGAATGTATAAATATATGTGTATAAATAAATACATATATACATATTTATATATATATATATGTATATATATATATATATATATATATATATATATATATACACATGCAC
>NC_061820.1:15752526-15757526 GCF_019202785.1 Penaeus chinensis
ACGCAGTCCGAAGCAAACAACAGGAGCGATAACTACCGAAGGCCGAACGTGAGGGCTCGCGAGGAGAATAAAGGGAAAACTCAAAAATAATTTGAGAGAGTTTACAGTTCAAAAATAAATGTTAGAGTGCGTATTTTTATCTACTTGACGAAACTTATCATTTAGACAATATCCAAATTTCATCATTTTTGGATTACTTCATAGATATGTATGGAGTAAGAGTTTTGTATGAAAGTTAAGTCTCTGCATCACAGACACGGCGATTACATAGTGCAAGATCTGTATTTCCACATTTCCCACACGTGTGCAGTCCCAGTCGCTTAAGGTTTCGATGTCAAATACGCTAGCTAGCAATTCGAGAAATCCTCTTTGATGCTATTTTATGACCGAGAAAAGATGTTGTTTATATGTAAGTGGAATTTAATTAGAGGTTTCACACATTAAACAGCTTCGGTCCTGGACAAGTTCGTTCACAGAAATTGATGAATAAATGCGATCTTACTCTCACCACTTTAAGGATACAGAGATCTAAGTAAATGGTTTTAGAAATTCAGCAGGATATCGTGCTTATTGCAAACTGGTAATAAATTGGGCTTATTTAATCTAAGCTTTACGATTACTGAAGCTTTACATGTATGAGTGACTGTATATCGAGTCAAGTTTCATTGAATATTAAGCCCATACGAATTGATTTGCTTAGTTCTTTCCCTTATTCTTATTTAATTTCTAAACATACTGGAAAAGGTACAACAGTAAAACGAGGCTGGTACATAGCGTCAAGGTGGACACGAATCATAGCAATAACAACAAAGTTCTCCTGCCCCGGCTCGGAGCTGTGGTACGGATACACTTGGTATTTGTCTCGCGAATGTGCTGAACTTGTCTATTTAAAATATGTTTGTATATATGGATCTGTTGTTCCCTTTACGTAAGAGATGAGATGGATGAAGATATAGATTATAAAGTCAAAGTTATAACAGTATATCTTTGTGTGTGTGTTTGAATGCCTTTACAAGCTCATTTATAAATAAAGATAAACACAGTCATAGAACGATTATTGCAAAAATAAAGTGAGAAGCAATTCGTCTGTCAACAAGCCACAAACAACTATCATGCAAGAGCTCAGAATGATTTTTGTTTTGTTGTTTATTGCTTTACCAGCCTCGTGGATTAAAATAGATGCAAGGTAAGGAAACAAAAAAGCCTTACATTTCATAATCATTCACACATTGCAATTGAAAGCATGAAAATCTACATTTACAAAACTTTTGTACTGATAACAAACCTGTCTAGTAATCTATCTATCTATACATATATATATATATATATATATATATATATATACACACACACATACATATATATAATCTATCTATCTATACATATATATAATCTATCTTTCTATACATATATATAATATATCTATCTATACATATATATAATATATCTATCTACACTTATGATTTATCTATATTTGTGTGTGTGTGTGTGTCTGTGGGTGTGTATATTTATGCACACACACACACACACACACACACACACACACACACACACACACACATACATATACATATACATTTACATATATGTGTGTGTTTATGTCTATTTAAAAGTGGATTACACCAGATTTAGCATATCACATGAGTCACCAAAGCCATAGACAAAAAAAAAAAAAAAAAAAAAAAAAACAACTATATAGTAAGTCTACCATAATGTTTTTTTTTTCTCTCTCTCTCTGAAAGAAAATGTTATTGGTCCCTTGCTCCAGATCTTCCTTTTGGACTTGCCAGATGCACCAAAGGTCAAAAAGACATAAGCCTCCTTGACCACCAAAAGGCACATATAATTCATATTTTTTGAAGAAATCATATAAACTTACAGGACCTTCTCAGCCCCTTGAGTTGGACATTCCCCGCTTGTTACGTTTGCTCGACTGAAGAAGCAGAAAGGACAGCGGGCCAGCGGAGGAAATCAAGGCTAGTTATTCAGTTTCCACTAATATTTACTTTCCTCTGGATGGGATTCCATATTCTGTGAGTGTCCGGAAAGAGAGAGAAGAAAAACATACTGCTGCGTATGAATGTGCACATAGGCGGATACACACACGCGCGCGCGCACACACACACATACACACACATACATACTTACACACACACACACACACACACAAACACACACACACGCACACATACACACACACACACACAAACACACACACACACACAAACACACACACACACACACCTATCTCATCGCCAGTATCACAGTGTAACTATCCTGTTAACTGTGCTATCAAGCAAGCCCATGAAACTAGTTTGCTAAAACTTTTTATGTTTTTTTTTTTCAAGATACGATGTGTTCATTCTTCTAATCCGAGCTACAACAAAATATTGAAATTAAAAAATTTTCTTTCTGTTAGTTACCTGGTCTGTTGTAGTCCATAATTTCCACTGAGCTGTCAGTGTCCTAGCCGGTGTGTGCGTCTGTGTGTGTGTGTGTGTGTGTGTGTGTGTGTGTGTGTGTGTGTGTGTGTGTGTGTGTGTGTGTGTGTGTGTGCGCGCGTGTGTTCGTGAGCCTCTGCTTCATCTGACTGTCGTGCAATAAACGGACCCCTTCTAACTGTGAACTGTAAACATACAACATGGAAAATATAGTTTTGGTAAAAGCTCTAACTCCAACAGATCTGCGGTTTAATGCCGCTGTAAATATTCCGCGGCAAAGCCATCTTGGAGATGTGGGTAGTATTCTCCAGACGATAACTTCCCCCGGCTGAGGTTATGGCATTATAATCATACCCGGGCCACTTCGCGACCGTCGTAAAGGCAGAATGAATGACACAAACTTTTAACTTAATAGCACTTGAGGAGTTATGCAAACGGAAGTACTGGGACGCCGTCGTAATGGGACCCAGTCGCTTATTCGGCGCCAATGACCTGTAGTCCGGAAGGGATGGCTTCCTCCGCCCTCCTGCCGAGCCTGCGGGGAGGAGCTGCGTGGCGAGGATCGGACTGGAAAACAGAGAGAAAAAATCATATATAAATGGATACCGAAGGATAGTTCCTCTCGGTTAATTCCCCGGAGCAAGAAGTAGAGGTAAAAGTTTCTAGGAGTCGAGAACGGGGAACTAGAGGGCAGAGGTGAGGAACGCTCTCCTTCGCTCCTCCGACCTCATGTCTTTCCCGTCGCTCTTGGCACTAGGAAAGAAAAGGCTGTTCCGGGTCAGGGCCACGTAGGGTAAAGAGGGCTGAAGGGGTTGTATTGGGATGTGGCTAAAGTAGTTGGTAAGGTTATCAGCCCGTTCGTATTTACTATTGTTACTGACCGTTAGATTTTAAACAGGTTTACACAACCTACGGATCGTGAAAATTTACAGTCACTTTTGGTGTGTACAGTTTAAACAGTAATTTTATATTTTTATTTCATTGTTCGCTGTGTCATTATCTCTCGTACAATAAATACGACAGTTGTACCAATCAAACAAATCAATTGAAGGCCAATAATCTCTCGCAAAAGCTGGCCTTTCGGGAACATAACACCAACCAAGAAAATCTTCCATCCTCGGCTCCGAAGCACCAAAGACCCGAGCAAATCGAACATTCAAGCAGCAAAGAAAGGAAAGACCCACCGGCCTCGTCAAATGTCCTGCTTGGCCGTCCAGGTTCCTTAAATTCTTGCTTCCTTCCATTTCCCGGGCGTGTGATACAGCCCTGGCCCTTCCCCCCTCCCTCCTACCCCCTCTCCTCGCGGCGGCAAAATTAGGCACAGACAAAACTCTCAATTGCGCGCGGTAATGTAATTCCCGGCCGAGGTAATAGAATACTGTTCGGGCTTCATTGGCACGGAGGCGGAATGAGTGAGAAAGAAAGAAAGAGAGAGCGAAGGGGAGGAGCGAGAGAGGGAGGTGGAAGAAGCAGTCAGACCTAA
Source organism: Penaeus chinensis (assembly GCF_019202785.1). Taxonomy (NCBI): domain Eukaryota; kingdom Metazoa; phylum Arthropoda; class Malacostraca; order Decapoda; family Penaeidae; genus Penaeus; species Penaeus chinensis. The sequence goes on from NC_061820.1 coordinate 15,756,451, forward strand.
GTGTGGCCGTATTTGAAAGGTGTTTACATACAGACATGCAGAGTGTGTGTGTGTGTGTGTGTGTGTGTGTGTGTGTGTGTGTGTGTGTGTGTGTGTGTGTGTGTGCCGACACATACACACACACACACACGCAAACAACACACACACACACAAAACAAACAAACAAGTATGTGTGTGTATGTGTGTGTGTGTGTGTGTGTGTGTGGGTGTGTGCGCGCGCGCGCATGTGCGTCAGGGTGTCTGCGTGCTCCTGTGTATGTTGCTTCGTTTTTAGTATAACCCTAATTCTCAAAATGCCTCTTTTCCTCTCCGCGACAGTTTAAGCATTTTGAAATACTCCACAGCACTGAATAAAGCATTGTCACAAAGGCGATGCCCGTGTATCAAGAAGTCCCACATCCAGCTGGCCGCTCGCCGTCACTCAGCCAGGATGTCTCTTGACCCAAGACAACCGCGCTCGCTGCGAGGAGGTCATGTCGTGTCATTCGGCTGAGGGAATCTCACACACACACATATAAACGTGGATACACAATCTCTCTCTCTCTCTCTCTCTCTCTCTCTCTCTCTCTCTCTTCTTCTTCTTCTTCTTCTTCTTCTTCTTCTTCTTCTTCTTCTTCTTCTTTTCTTTTCTTTTCTTCTCTTTTTAACTGTGAATTTTGTCAGTAATATTCTGCTAGTAATCTCTTGACTACCCTGGATTGGACACATTCAGTTAACAAGTTTTAAGTTAGTCTTTTTGATTCTAGACATTTATTATAACACACTGGGATATGCGGTATATGAGTTTGAAGACCTCTCTCTCTCTCTCTCTCTCTCTCTCTCTCTCTCTCTCTCTCGTAAACAAACAAATACATATACAAACACACATAAACACAAATACACACAAATACGCCCCCCCCCCCCCCACACACACACCAATACGCTTTTCCACACACATCTCCCTGTTACGATAATCATAAGATATCGCTCTGAAATATTCACGCGGGGATGGCCAGCCGTTCCTACCCTCTTCTCTGGCCATCTTAAACTGCACACTGGAGGCCACATCTGGATTTATCTCGGCGTGATATTGGCCA
>NC_061820.1:15790026-15792526 GCF_019202785.1 Penaeus chinensis
GATATTGAATTCTGATAATGACGACAGGGTCAACAATAATGGCAATAATGATGATAATAACAATGAAGATAATGATTAAAATAAAATCAGCAATGATATTTGTAAAGATAGTCATGATTATGATACGATAATAACGATAAGGATGACGATGGTAATAATAATAATAATAATAATAATGATAATAATATTAATGATAATAATAATAACAATCATTATTATTATTATCATTATCATTATCAATATCATTATCATTATTATTATTATTATTATTATTGATTATGATAACAACAACAAAAATAATGATTATGATAACAACAACAAAAATAATGATAATGATAACAACAACAAAAATAATGATAATGATAATAATAATGATAATGATAGTAACAATGATAATTATTAAACAATGACTATAATGGTGACAATGATAATGATAATAAACTTAATGATAAAATTCTCCAAGGCCTTAACACATGTCTCACCGAAAAGTAACACCATCCATAGCTATGTCGCTTAATTCAACACCTCAGTATCACACGTAATTGATAATAATACAAAAAAAAAAGAAAAAAAAAAGCACCTGCCACCAACTGAAACATCATACGAACATACAAACAAACATCAAAAGGTTAGGAAATGTAATCGAAAAGATTAATACAGCAGCGACAGAAGAGAAAAATACCCTGACCATTGCGTTGACGTGGGATATAGCTCAGCAAATGGGACGGGAAGGGACACGGGGAAGAACCAGGGAAGAACTAAAAGGAGGGAGAGAACAAGAGCAGTGTGAGGGAACTGGGAAAAAAAAAGACTGGACGAGAAAGGACGAGAAAGAGGGAGGAAAGAAATGAGAAAAGAGAAAGTAGTAGTAGGTAGTGAAGAACAAGGGAATAATTAAAGGAAGGGGGGAGAGAAAGGCGGAACAAGGATAGTGTGTGGGAATTGGGATTGAGAATAGACGAGAGGGGATGATTGGGGACGAAAAAAGGGAGGAAAGAGAAATGGAAAAGTAATAATAGTCAGTGAAAAACAAGGGAAGAGCTGAGGGGGGGGGGGGGAGGCGGAACAAGAACAGTGTAAGGGAATTGAGAGCGAGACAGGATGAGAAGAGAAGGGAAAATACGTGAAAGAGGGAGAAAGAAATGAGAAACGAGAAAGTAATATGATCTATTGACAAAATTTGTCAAGGAAAAAGTGTGTGTATGTGCGTGTATGTAATAAGATGATGATTATAACAATAATAAGGGTGATGGTGATAATGATAATAATTAAAATAATTATAATAATAATAATAATAATGATAATAATAGTAATAAAAATAATGATAGTAATAATAATAATAATAATAACTATCACAATGTGATAAAACTGTATATTTCATTTGATTCTGTTACTGGAATGTACAAATAATGTGAGAAGCGAATGTCGATCGCATTTTGCTGAGCGACGATGTCAACCGTCAGAGGCTGACAAAAATATTGGTCCCGGGAAGATTTATAAGGAGAGGAGTCGCGGAATATAGTCATGGGAGTGCATGCTGCAGGGTGAACCTGAATGTTAGATCAACTGAGATATAAATGAAGGAACACGTTTTTATTAAAATAATCTGTCTTAGGATTATGAATATTTTGTGTTATTTCATATTTGGAAAGTCATTCACATTTTTTAGGAAGTACATTTTGTTATCAAATTATTGTTTTGTCACTTATTGATTACAAATTTGGTATCAAAAAGTCAGAATTGGTCCCATGTAGACGTGAGGAACATGCTTACTAAACCGCGAAATGATACGGTGGGATTAATCACCCTTTCCGCCCCGACTTTGACCCTAGAATGTTATAATTAGCATACCGGTACTCATTAACAGCTGAGTCGCCTGAGAGGGGCGGCCGGGCGCGAACCCAGGACCTTGCGATTGCAAAGCCTGCGCTCTATTACTGAGCTATGCCACCTCTATCCCTGCGGTATCATGTACCTTATTACAGGCGCCTTTGAGAAAGACCAGTCACTGTGAAAAACAATTAACAGCCGTCGGGTCGTCTGCTGCCTAAGCTTCAAAGGACGAAAAAATCACTCGACAAATAAAATGTTTTTTACGTGGCTCCAACTAGCATTTTATTAAAAACAGACGATCTACTTGACTTGCATTTCGCGTTGGGTTTCTTTGATAAACCGCTGTTGTTAGTATTTTTGTGAAATTATGGACAGTGAGGCAGAATATGAGTACAACAGAAGGGTACAGAACATGGAGGTTCACAAATACGTATACACGTACTATCATGTACTATCTGCCACAGGGAGCTCCCGACCATTTAATAATTAGCTTAGTCAAAGGAATACGAATGTTATGCGGCGAACGAGTCAGTTTGACTGTGTCGTCGGGTTAGTTCATTAAAACATATCATGGCGAAAGCCTCTGGTAGACTGGAAACACACACACCAGTATGTATATATATGAGTATATATATAAATATATATATATATATATATATATATATAT
>NC_061820.1:15797526-15800026 GCF_019202785.1 Penaeus chinensis
TATATTGGCTCTCCCGATTTATTTTGTTTTCTGTAATTAATGAGAATAAAACATGAAACGCCCGCCTCAACCAAAGCGACAACTTTCAAGAAAGACTACGGGCTCATACGCCAGCTTTCAAGTTTTAATAATACAGCAAACTAGACCCCCGTGGTCTCTATAGAATAATTTCAAAACAATATATCCTTCTAGTCGACGACCGTTTTACCATAAACGGATGGGGGGATAAAGTTTAGCTTCTGCCAACAGGAAGTGGTGGAAACGCTTGCTTGGCATTTTTTGCCTGTTTAGCCCGCGTCATGTTCATGATGCATTTCGCGGGCTAAACAGGCAAAAAATGTTTCCGGCGGCCGAAAGGGGGTTCGCCCCCTTTAGCATCCCGCCTCTTCCGCTCGACGTCATGTGCGCACCAGTGACAGGTTTAACGACATTTATGGATTAACTTTTGATTATATCCTTATTTTTCAAGGCAATTAAAGGCCTTCCAACAATCTGATGCTCCCGTGTTCCCTGAGGCTATTTGCTATTTAGTCATTGTTAGCAATGTCTCACTGTTCCTTTCCTTAACGGGGACGATATATATATATATATATATATATATATATATATATATATATATATATATATATATATTTGGTTTCCCGATATAAACCCCAAAACCCACTGTCCGTCAATTACTCTGCCCACATCATACTTTTTTCCTAAATTTGGATTCGTCAGTTTCCACAGCTAGTGATTCACCACCTCGTTTCTCACTACTATTTTCGAAGCACCGGGCAATCATCAACTCACGTACAAACCTTACCCAGTAGTTTCGTCTGAGAGGTCAAGGAGAAATCGTTCGCGGAGATGTGAATTGCAGAGCAGTAAATTGGTCTCTATGTCTAATTTACTTTTACTGAACCACTTTCCTTTGAAAATGGATATTGCAAAATTATACCTACGTTTTCTTTTCTTTGACTCAGGATCACGCCTGAATTGCTTGGTATTTTCACAGCGCACAATCGACAAGTTCACTTATCACACCATGACTTATGTAAATGTCCATAAGTTTAACTGCATTTACACTATATTGGCTATAAAAAATCAAAAAAAAATCACACTCAGCTCAAAATATACTGATGACTGCCAAAAATAGTTAAGGAACTGACAAAAATCACCGTTAGAGGAAAACGCACATATGCAAAATGTTTTACAAAATCCAAAATAACTGATGGCAGACATAATTTGTTTTTGTATTTTTTATAATATTATATAAATACATAACATGCCCAAATATAGTGGAATAGTTGGATACAAATTGGAAATATCTCATTATCACAAGCATGTAGTAACACACGAACTAGTTGACATGTCGCAGTAATGAGTTATGCGGTCAGTTCACTATTCGAGACCGCGGAGTAAACATACAGAGCGAGAAGCAATAAGTTTAAATGCTTCTTAAATCCACAATGTGTGAGTGCATTAATTCTTAAAACTTTCATGGTGTTAACTACACCATATAGAATGGGAATATATATTTTCTTTAAGATATAGCGCTCGTTGAAAATAATAATAATACCAATGATAATTGTTACAAAAAACTAATATGAAAAATAACAATAAATTATATCAATAAAGAAAATATTAATAATAATAACAGCAATAGTATGATAGTGATAATGATGATAAGGATAATGATGATCACGATAATAGTAATGGTAATAATAATGATAATGATAACAGCAATAACAGTGAATGATAATAATGACAATGACAGTAATAATAATCAATAAAAGTTGTCATAATAATAATGATGATACTGATGACACTATTATCATCATAATTATTGTTATCATTATCATTATTACCATTGTAATTATTATTACCATTTATGCTATTGGTGTTGCTATTGCAATTATTATCATTGTCATTATTATGGTACCATTATTATCATTATCATCATTGGTATTATCAATATTGTCATCATTATTATGATCAATATTATTAACTTCGTCATGTTTACCACCTCCACCACTATCACCACCACCATCACCATTACCATCACCATTGCCATCACTTTCACCATCACCATTACCATCACTATCACCACCATCACCATCATTTTCACCATTATCATCACCATCATCACAATCATCTTCACCATTACCATCACCACTACCATCACCATTGCCATCACCATCACCATTACCATTACCATCATCATCACCATCTTCACCATTACCATTATTATCACCATCACCACCATCACCACCACCATCATCATCATTGTTTTCCTTATTTCCAATATACTTCAGTGTCGGAACCTGACTCCGTACACGCGGTGTTGTTAATTAGATTTACATCGATTTCCGACTTATATCACCTGAGTCTTCTCGTTCACGCTTCGTTTTTTTCATTTTCGATTTATAAAAATTATTGCTAGGGGGAAAAAAATAAAGAAAATAATAATAGTAAAAAGGTTTGAAAGTTGGCATATTTGCTTTTCAAAAATGGCACA